>NC_134527.1:2349475-2521975 GCF_027942865.1 Odontesthes bonariensis
TTGAATATGCAAGGACAGACATTCAAAGCCGTGCTCAGTGCAGCGCTCTGAAAGATTTTCACCTGAGTGTCACCTCGAGTGGCCTCAGAGCAACAGTTTGTGCAGGTGGACCGGACCCGTGCACAGTATCTGCAGGATTAGAGTGCAGTCCTTTGAAACACCTCAAAAACTCAAGGATATGTGATAAACTCTGTGAACGTGTGCGTGTCGCAGATCTTTTACAGGATTTAGCCCATGAAGTAGAAACCTTTTGAGCTTGTTTTCCAGCAGGCTGATGTCAGATCAGCCAGATTTAAAACTCTCTGCTTGTTATGATCCTTCACGGTCAACAGAAAGTTTTATTTCTGCCGGCTGTGACGTTCTGCACTTTCAGGAAGGAGTAACAGAACGAGAAGGCAACAGTTTACTAATCTATGCAGTTTTAAGGTAAACACAAGAAATGTGCTAAAAAAAAAAATGGACCAGACTCAGTGGATAATCTCTATGATATAGATCAGTGAGCAGTGCTGACCAACATGTCATTAGGGTCATCAGGTGGGAACCGCATACTTCCATACTGCATACTCATCGATCAGACGAGCGTTTACCCACAATGCATTTTGCTCCTGCCCGAGACGAAATCAGCCGGCCTGAAGCTGATTTCCCTTAAGCTCTAAACTCTGTAAACTTTAGCAACATTTGAAACATTTTCAGGCGAGAAAGTAGTCGTTTAGATCCCCAACGTGTTGAAAACCTGAGAAAATACCGGCTGTTTACCATTTTGTTCCCACGAATTCGGCGCTACTAAAGCTAGACGCAGTGAGCAACGCACTTCCGGTTATTTTCACAAAATAAAATACCCGTTGCCTTTTATCATAGGGAAGGCATTACCATACAATTGGTGCTTTTGTTTTGAAAACAGGAAGTGAACCTACCCTCGTTGTAGCTAGCTTGAAACTGCCGTTTTTACAGGAAATGACGATCGGCGACGTCACGTTACGTTGCATCTTGGGTAGTTTGAGGATTAAGATTAAGATCAGATTTATTGGTCATGCATACACATGAAATTTGTCCTCCGCTTTTAACCCATCCAGGTTGGCACCTGTTTGACACACACATGCACACGCACAGGGTCACACACTTAGAGACAGATGCCAACCTGGAGCGGTGGGCAGCCATGAAGCACCCGGGGACCATGGGGGGTACGGTGCCTTGCTCAAGAGCACCTCAGCCGTGACAAGGAGGTGGACTGACACCCCTCCAGCTATCAGTCCCACCAATCTTTTTTGAGTAGCGAGAGTGGGAATCAAACCGCCAACCTTCCGGTTATTGGAGGACAAACTCTAACCACTGGGCCATGGCCGCCCCTATGAGTAGTAACCTCATGATGCATACCCAACATTTCGGCCAATCTAGTATGCATCCGGGAACTTCTTGCTTACTGAAACTCGCATACTAACTCAAAAAGTTAGTATGAGTAGTTGGAGGAGTATGCGGTTTCGAACACAGCCAATGATCACTAGAGTTCCAGAGTCACTCCCCTAATGCCAGCTATCACTGCTCCTCACACCACAACAACCATCTTTTCTTCTTTCTTTTTTTTTTTTTTTACAACCACAAGCTAGCCCAGCCTCTCACCAACTGCACACCAGTCACATAGAAGAGGTAAAGATAAGTAGGAATGGGATTCAAACCCTGGTTCGGGTAGGGGGTAATGAAAGTATAGAGGGTGCCAGAGGTGGAGGCAGGACAAGACACACGAGCAGATTCAGCAGACAAACTCACCTAAACAGTCCTATAATCACTAAAAATGGCAGCAAAAACAGGGCCATACAGGCCAGCTCACCCAAAATGGCCGCCTGGTTTCAAAAGGCTCACATGGGCCACACCCTCCACTTAAATATCTATGCAGAAATAACTTGGAGAAAGTTGGTGAGACGCGTTAAAACTATAAAAATGCGTGGCCAGGACATGGTTGGAAGCGCTGGGAACTATGATTTATGTCCTCTCCGCACAGCTTCGTCGCAGCAGGTTTCAGCAGCGATGTGACAGCCCGCATATGTGCAATTCCAATCCTCCCAGGCAGGTTCCACAGTGCTGACCTGTGCCGTCAAACCATGTCAGTCTTATTATGTTGTCACACTAACTGATTGGTTCGGCTTGGGAAGTTATGAGGCCGACAGTAAGCGCTGCGACCGGCTTGTCAGAAGACATGTAGAGCTTTATTAACTCAAGGTAAATTTGATTTAAAAGTACCCGATTCAGAATGGTCTAATTCACCTCTGGGTTGTCAGTGAGTGCCCCGTGTTCTAGCCAATCAGAAGGGAGAAATCCCTGGCTCAACACATAATATATCTGCTAACACTGCTGCTTGATGGAAGAGGCCGTACCGGTCCGGTTCTGGAGCTCTTCAGCCATAGAGTTTATAGAACGGTACCAGAGAACAAACTGCTCTGACTACCTTTCTCTGTGCTGCCTCAGACTAAGATAAAAAGTTACTGCTCATTTAGAAGTTGTGCATTTAAGAACAGGCAGCAAAGTAAAAGGAAAGCCAACATTTATGCTGTTTCTGTTCTGGAGGAGAAATCCATTCCACCTTAAAATTAGCCCTTATAGGGAGGTGGTAGCTTTGAGACTGCCATCAAACTTTAGGCTCAGTGTTTTATTTCTTGTAAAATGGGTTGACCCCAGATTTTTACATTAGCACAGCTGCAGAATGGACTCCCTGGTTTGTCCACATCGGCTGCTCTGCCACATAATTGACAAATGAAGAGGAGCAACGCACTTCAACAGCCTTAATCTACCCTGCACATCAGACCTAGGATTAAAATAACTGTTTGGAACACAGGTCATGGCTTAATTTGTGCCGGATCCCGCCAGAACAGGATCCAGTACCTCTTGGTTTTGGCCTGCCCGTGTTCCGGGACCTATTTGGGCTGATCCGGTACCTCTCGTATAGAAAATAATTTAAATATTAAAAAAAAGTTTTAAAAAATGTATAAAATAAAACAATAATATTCCGAACAAATCCCATGAATTTAATGTTGTTTATTAAGATAAAACGACGTCATTTGAAAGACTCTGAGATCTGTTGATGCTCTGAAAACTACTGGTCATCAAACCCCGCTTCATCTGGGGAGCAAGCAGCAGAGAGGAACAAAGATTTACCTTTTCAATGCAAAAATGACAAAAAGACAGTTTAATTTTTTTCAAAAAGAAGGAAGAGATGCATGACGTTTCGAAACGAGTCAGAAAAGCAAACAAAGGGCAGTGGCAGCGGTGATGCTGACGAGCAAAACCGGCTGCAGCAGGAGACTAGCGCCGCAGCCGCTAGCCAATTTCACCGACGGCTAGCCAAGCCAGGGCAGGTTGCCCGCCAGCCTGTGCTGTGCAGTATTGTCTAAAATAATTGTAAATTATTGTCATAACATTTATACCATGGATATTATTTGAAATGAAGGCTTGTGAGTCCAACAGCATTGTCAGTGGGCATCTGTATGTTGTTTTCAGCACCGTTTTCTGTGCCCGTCTCCTCATCCCTGCGCTGTCATATGCACTTTGCGTTCCGGCACCTTGTGATTTACAAATTAAGCACTGGTTTGGAACTTCCTGAGCTGGTTCTGTAGGTCGAAATGCACCTTAAGTGTCTCTAAAAGTTGTTGGGACACCACAGAAACTGTTACTTAGCATTTGTTGCTGAGGTCTAGAATTCTGCTGGATGGATGGAAAATTAATTTTGCATGTTTCTGGAACATAACGTATTCCCTCCTTTGAGTTTTTCATGCGTTGGAGAGCGTTGTCGAGCCCGCTCGTCCAGACTTCAGCTAACATGTTAGCTTATAATGCAGACATTTCATTGTTATGTGGTCACTAAGTTTGTTGATGAGGAAAAGAATGTTGTTAGCATTATTAGCATTGTTAGCTTTGATAGAATTGTTAGCATTGTTGTAAACCAAGCGCAGTTCAGGCAGGGTAAGGGTAACAATGCATGAATTAAGATAATACGTGCTTTCCGAACTCTTCAGCTTGTAGTTTCATCACAAACGTTGGCTCGAGTTGAAGTTTACTGACACGTTATCTCCGTACTTTGTCTTCTTTCAGGTTTACGAGCAGGACGACCTTTCGGAGCAGATGGCCAGTCTAGAAGGGCTGATGAAGCAGCTCAACGCCATTACCGGCTCCGCCTTCTAACCCCAGCCCAGCGCAGCCCAGCCGTGAGCCATGGACCAGTCTGGAACACTTCTTCTGGCCTCGATGTCACCTTCTGCTCAACACCTTTGGGCAGCAAAGGGTCAACCTGGCGCTGAAGATGCCCCCCGTGGAATCAGATCTCTGTTTGGTTTCTGCTGGCTTCGGCTCGTCTCTGCTGGGTCAGAAGGGAATCCGACAGACTATGAACACTACAGCAGGACAGTGTTAACTCTCCAAGAAGAGGATTAGTGTCGAGGGGCTTCTTTAGGAGTTCAAACTGAGACCCCTTTACATTCCTCAACCTCAAACACAAAACTAGAATATCCGATGCCTAGCAGCTTGACTTAAAGGGACGGGGCGGGAGGAATATCACAAAAAAAAAAGACAAAGTTAAAAGATCCGTCCTCTTTCTCCTGTCGGTGGTATTTATTAGCGTCCTCCTCGGCTCAGTTACTGTGACTGTACCTCGCTCGTTTCTGTCGCCTTTTGCTTTTGTTTCAGTATTTAAACATCGTGCGTTTCACAGGATGTTTCGTAAAAAAAAAGAGAAAACATCCACCAAAGTTTTTCCATGGGTTTCTGACGGTGGAACACGATTTCTTTCTTTTTTCCCGTTTCCATTCTGCAACTTTTTGCCCAACAAGTGTGTCGCCCTTCCGTCTGCTGGATCCTGACATTTTGAGAAAAAGGGAGATTAGATTCATAAAGAAGTGAATCACGTGGATCTGGATTCAGCCGACTTTTCTCTCTGGACTGTATAAAAACCTGTAGATTCGAGCTTTTCCTCCTTCAGTCTTTACCTGCAGTCACCTGTGTTGCTGCCAAACGATCTTCTGGGGAAACTCGTTGTGACTTCCTTTGCTTTCGCTAGTCGTTCAAGTCGGTCTGAATCCCAAACAAATCAGTCCCGAAGGAACAAATGATGCTTCAGCTTCTAATTCTCCTTTAACATGTTCGGGTTGTTCTGTGTGCTGAGATCTAAAGAAGGGTCAGTTCATCTGAGTGTGTGACTCATCAGTCAGAGAAATGGTGTTCCCAAACAAAGATGGCCGCTCTGAGGGCACGAACCGAGGAAAGAGTTGGAGATGAATCTGTTTCTGCAAACCACTGACTGAAAAAACTGCAGATTAGTTGGCAAAGTTCAAAGATAAACCAGACAAAGTGTTTTACTGTGAGAGGGTCCGACCCTTCGTCCCACCCTCACCTGCTGGTTGATACGACCCCGATTAGTCGCTCTACAATAAGCTGGTTTTCAGGCCGGTGTTCGTATAAATCAGCAGATGAGGCACTGGTGTTCCATCGATGGTCGGTGCTTCTTTTCGTCCATAAAAACACACGCGTACCTCTTTCATGTCCAAAAAAAATGTCCAAACTTCCCTTTGAGTTAAGTTTTTATAGAAAAATTAGAGTAAAAATAAGGCAACAAAAAGATTGATGCATATTCCACTCAGTACATTTTTCCATTTTCAGTCATTTTTTAAGTTGCTGAACACATTTCTGCTCATTAGCCACGATGAAAAAGGGAGAACCTGCCAAACTCAAACCTCTTAAACGAACTCATTCTTGGTTTTTTATATACAAACAATCATTGGAAGAGTAGAGGAGGAGTCCTAACCTCTGACCCGAGGTCGGGCCAGGCGGCGTCGGCCTTCTGTTGGTACCTTTAAACAGCGACCAAGGACCTAAAAGCAGATGTTGGGTTGGAATAAAGCAGATGTTGGGTTAGAATAGGATTAGATGAGTTGGGATGTCTCTGCCTCTCTACGGCTGTGTTCGAAACCGCATACTACATACTACATACTACATACTCATCGATCAGACAGTATGCAGAGCGTTTACCCACCATGCATTTCGCTCCTGCCCGAGCCGAAATCAGCCGGCCTGAAGCTGATTTCTCTTAAGCTCTAAACTCTGTAAACTTTTGCAACATTTGAAACATTTTCAGGTGAGAAAGTAGTCGTTTAGATCCCCAACGTGTTGAAAACCTGACAAAATACCGGCTGTTTACAATTTTGTTCCCACGAATTCGGCGCTACTAAAGCTAGCCGCAGTGAGCAACGCACTTCCTGTTATTTTCACAAAATAAAATACCCGTTGCCTTTTATCATAGGGAAAGCCATTACGATACAATTGGTGCTTTTGTTTTGAAAACAGGAAGTGAAGCTACCCTCGTTGTAGCTAGCTTGAAACTGCCGTTTTGACAGGAAATGACGATCGGCAACGTCACGTTACGTTGCATCTTGGGTAGTTTGAGTATGAGTAGGGACCACAGATTCTATAATAGTACAGATACGCCACTCACGGTGCATTTCCGGTTTCCAACGAGGCGATTTTGGTTGCAGTTCCACCCTTTTTCCACGTGGGGCGCTCAATTTTGGAGACCAGAATGAATGGAGTCCTATGGAGCTATACGCCCTTTCATGCCCTTATCTCGAGATATAATTTTTTCTCTAGTAATTCGAATGTTGTTTTCGAAAGAGGATGTTTAGAAAATACCCATGGCTGAGTTTTAGATTTTTAGAGCCACTCATTTGCTTAAAAAAGGATTTGAAGTGTATATGACGACATGCATAGCTTACGACCGGAGATGCCGCTTTACGGCACGAATCCTGCTTGTTGTTGGTCTCAAAGGCAGCAGCGTTTTCAAGGAAGAGCTGTAGTAAGAGAGAATGTGTGGTAACATCACAGATTCTTAGGCTGTGGTAACATAAGCGGAAAAAGTCCATCTTAATTCTGTTGTCGCTTGGTATGGAGCCAGCCGTCAAGCGGTGCCTCTGGTCGTAATTCTGGTCGAGCACTGTCATTAGCACAATGCTAGCGCGTGGTGGACAACAAGAAGCCAACCTGTAAGAAATCAAAGGGATATATGTACTCGTTCAGTAGATTTTTGACTTGAAACCCATGTTGAGCTCTCAGAAACTACATTCAAATCTGAGCGCTCTTGAGGAGACTTAGGTGAAACTGACCATTTGTAGCATCTAGCTCCATCGGGCCCCATTCATTGTGGTCTCCACCGACGCCCCCAGTGGAATTCTGGTGGAACTGCAGCCAAAAAGCCGGTACAATGGGGCTTAATACAGAGTGGCAAGGCTGTTCGTTATAATGGCTGTGGTAGTGACCTCATGATGCATACCCAACATTTAGGAGAATCTAGGATGCATCTGTGAAAAAAGTCAGTATGAGTAGTAGGAGTAGTATGCGGTTTCGAACACAGCCTAAGTTTAGTGTTCTCTGCAAACTGATCGGTTCCTGTTGGGTGATGTGACGACTCGTCTTCTTTCGCTGCTGCAGCGATCCTCTTTTCATACCGTCGACCCGCATCTTTAGCGTCCGTTTTAAGAGAAAAGATCTGATAAAACAGTCAGATCCATCATTAAATGAGAAGGAAAACAGGCCGTCGCTGGGCTCCATGTGACTGTCAGCATGCTGTAGTTTACAGAGCTTTATCTTCCTGTGATGGAGGTAAAAACAGCCCGACGGAGGAGGGGGGGGATTGATATGCAGGGCTGGTTTCTGCGTGTGAGCCGGGGCGCAGAGGAATGATGCCGTGAATTCATTACAACGCCATTTCTAAAATTATCATTCAAGCTCACACTCGCAGCAGCGGGAGGAGAGGGAAGGAGGGGAAGGAGAGGGCGGCGTCTCGCCCGTACAAGCGTCGGGATGAGAGGTGAACGAAAGCAGGCAGGCGTGCGGCGCCGGGATCAAACTCATCAGCGTGTTCTGGGAGCTGCGGTACATGGCGTCTGAGGCCAGATCTGAGGCCAGATCTGCTCACAGCGGCGCCTCCTTCAGACGCCAAAGAGGACGAAACGATCCGGCACCGCCAGGCGAGGCTGGAGGGGGATTTAAGCAAAGAAAATCTGATTATTCTGAGTTCTTTCAGAGCCAACAGAACAATGAAACCCAAGGAAACCGTCAGATGTTCATGTGTCAGCCTTTTTACGCCAGGTTGTTTGTTCGTACCCAGAAATATAACAACCCATGATGGCGTGCTGCGCCCCCCCCCCCCCCCCCGAGTGGCAGCAGGGACATGTTACCCCCTCAAGTCATTTCAGAAGTCTCAATAAGGAGAAAAGGTTGGATGAGTGCTTTTATAACCATAGATGTGAGACCAACATGGCTGACCATCTGTCTTCATGCTCCCGAGCTGCTTCAGTAACACTTTAAAGCAAAGGTCCCCGAACTACGGCCCACCAAAACATGTCTGTGATGTATTCCCTCCCCCCCCCCCGCACCCTTAAACACCGTCAGTCTCTTTACTTCCTGTTTATTCTCCATGGGAGTACATGTGTAATACCTTTTCTGGCCACTGTCAGGTGGTGGCGCTGTTGTGCAGCCTTTTTCAGAGACTGGCCGATTTATTGAATGCTGCAAATGTGACAACATAAAGGCATTTTTGTCCTCTTCTGGCCCCCGTACTCAGAGCCCTGTGCAGCCATCAGAACACAACGTTCACACTGCTCTCACCTCAGTGTTGTGTGTCAACAACAATGGCCGCCTCAGCTGGTCAGAGCGAGCCGGGACCTCTTTAGAGAGAAGTTTGGGGGCCGCTGCTTTAAAGTGGCGAAGATTTCATTCAGTTGTTGCAGAAAGAGCATAAAACCACATGGTTGGGGTTAAAAATCAGTGATGGTTTGGGCTGAGACGCATGTTTAGTTATCGTCATGGATGCTGTTTGGCCGGCTGAGGGAATGATGGCGGCTGTTGTTGTCATGGATACCCGAGTCGTGCATTCTCCTCCAACCAGAGGACGGGTCGACTCAGGGAGAAGTGAAGAACCGCCGATGTGTTTCATCATTTTTGGAGATTCGGTGCTTCCTGTCGCACATGGATTCTTTGTTTCTGCCTCTTTACCTGAAACACGCTGAGTAATGAGGCTGAGAGCTCACCTGGGGATGAATGAAAGGCTGAATTCTGTTCGGTTAAAAGAACTTCGGTTCAGTTTAAAACACTTCATTCCCTCTCAGCCTCTCCTCCATCTTCCTGCACCTCTTGATGTCTGACGTCTCTCTTTAAGATCGAGGCCGACGCTCGACATCCGGCTGCCTCCGTCAGAACCCTGACATCCAGCGCCATGGCAACGCCATGACAACGCACGCCCAGGAAGGAGGGGATCCACTCCCACTGAAGACCTCACAACACTTTCCTCCGGTCGGGACCGCACAGATTATCCTCCTCTAACAGAATCCTGTAAAGTCAGACGTTCCCTCGTTTCTCTCGTTTCTCCACACACAGAATCTGGCCTGTGATTGGTTGCTTTCTCACGGTTTCTCAGCGTTATTCGGGGCGCTGCTTCACTTCGGAGGCGTTTCCTGGTGCCGGAGCGTAGGACCCCCCCCTCTGCTCTGAGAAGCTTTGACCCCGCGGGGTCGATATAATTGCCTCTTCTGCCTCACGTGTTCTCACAGAATGTCAGTTTTCAGTTTGCTCAGAAACACCTGGAGACTGAAAGCAAGGCCTCTGGTTGCCGTAGCGATTGTGATGGATCAAAGCAGGAAATGGAAGAGTTGGTAGAACTGGGAGATGCTGTTTGTTTATGGGTTGGAGGCTGGTGCTGGTGGTGTCTCTGGATTGGTCGCCGCTCAGTCAGGCTGTCTGTGTGGTTAACAGCAGGCGTGTTGCGGGCGTGTTGCAGGCGTTTTTGCGGGCTTGTTGCGGGCGTGTTGCGGCCTTGTTGCAGATGTGTAGCGGGCGTGTTGCGGGCTTGTTGCGGGCTTGTTGCGGGCGTGTTGCGGGCTTGTTGCGGGCGTGTTGCAGGCGTGTAGCGGGCTTGTTGCGGGCGTGTTGCGGGCGTGTTGCGGGCGTGTTGCGGGCGTGTTGCAGCTGTTTACGGACACCGTTTCCCTGCAGCTGCATCACTTCCTCTTGATTCTGACGGTGCGTCTCCAGACTTTTGATGTTAGAAGTTCAGACATATTCTAAAAAATTATTATGTTTATATTATATTATTATAATTATAATAATAAAATATAAAATTAATATTTTTTAATAATTATATTATTATAATTATAATAATATATTATATTATATTTTATTATAATTATAATAATATAATAACATAATAATATAATATAATAATATAATTATTATAATTATCCTAAAAACAGCAAAGGTTCCTCCACCTGCTAACTTTCCCAACACGCCCGCCCGGGTTCGGCGTGTTGTTCATCCCAATCCGCCGGCCCCTCCACCCTCGTGTTTTTGGATGAATCGGACTCTCTAATTGGCCGCACTCTGCACGGCGTTCTCGTTCTGCGACTCCGTCTGAAGTCTTTGTGAGACGCTGATGTGTTCCTGTCACACAGCAGCAGATGAGACGAGCTGCTCTGCTGACGGCTTCACCCCAGAGCGCCGCGTTCCTTCTGAAGAGGCGGAGAAGCAAAGTTCTGCCTCAGCGGCACAGATGCTGCTTTGCTGCAGCTGCCTGGAAACAGAGCCGACATGAGACGCCATCGTTCTGGGCCTGAAGTGGAGAAGCTCGGATCCGCAGAGTGTCAGGCAGCGTACGAAGCATCCGTCACAGCAGGTCTCCATCTTTTTATTTGGACATAAAGGGGAAACAGATAAGTTCCTTAGGAAGCCGCTGCGGTGGCAGGAATCTGTGTTTATTTAAAGGGAAAGAGCCGGTTTATCCTTTAGAAAGGCCTTTTTACAACATTTCACATCAGGTTGGATCAGAGTTAAAACTGACTGTGTTGTGGTTAAAATCCATTCAAAAGTTCAACTCCTCTGTGTTCGCTGCATTTTCTCATCAGTTAAGTTGATCAGCAGTGGATGAAGCATCAGAAACCCAAATAACGTTTTCCAGGAAGCAAACGCATGTGAACACAGGGGCTATGTTCGAAACCGCATACAGCATACTACATACTGCATACTACATACTGCATACTGCATACTACATACTACATACTGCATACTACATACTACATACTGCATACTACATACTGCATACTACATACTACATACTACATACTGCATACTACATACTACATACTACATACTGCATACTACATACTGCATACTACATACTACATACTACATACTGCATACTACATACTGCATACTACATACTGCATACTACATACTACATACTACATACTGCATACTACATACTGCATACTTCCATACTGAATACTACATACTGCTTACTACATACTACATACTGCATACTACATACTGCATACTACATACTGCATACTACATACTGCTTACTACATACTACATACTGCATACTGCATACTGCATACTACATACTACATACTACATACTGCTTACTACATACTTCCATACTGAATACTACATACTACATACTACATACTGCTTACTACATACTACATACTGCATACTACATACTGCATACTTTCATACTGAATACTACATACTGCTTACTACATACTACATACTGCATACTACATACTGCATACTGCATACTACATACTGCATACTACATACTACATACTACATACTGCATACTACATACTGCATACTACATACTGCATACTACATACCGCATACTACATACTATATACTGCATACTACATACTGCTTACTACATACTACATACTTCCATACTGAATACTGCATACTACATACTGCATACTGCATACTACATACTGCTTACTACATACTTCGATACTGAATACTACATACTACATACTGCATACTACATACTACATACTGCATACTGCATACTACATACTACATACTGCATACTGCATACTACATACTACATACTGCATACTACATACTGCATTCTACATACTGCTTACTACATACTATATACTTCCATACTGAATACTACATACTACATACTACATACTGCTTACTACATACTACATACTACATACTGCATACTACATACTACATACTGCATACTACATACTGCTTACTACATACTACATACTGTATACTACATACTACATACTGCATACTACATACTGCTTACCACATACTACATACTTCCATACTGAATACTACATACTGCATACTACATACTACATACTTCCATACTGCATACTACATACTGCATACTACATACTACATACTACATACTGCTTACTACATACTACATACTGCATACTACATACTACATACTTCCATACTGAATAATACATACTACATACTACATACTTCCATACTGAATACTACATACTGCATACTACATACTGCATACTACATACTACATACTTCATACTACATACTTCCATACTGAATACTACATACTTCCATACTGAATACTACATACTGCATACTACATACTGCATACTACATACTACATACTACATACTTCCATACTGAATAACGCATACTGCATACTACATACTGCATACTACATACTACATACTACATACTGCATACTTCATACTACATACTTCCATACTGAATACTACATACTGCATACTACATACTGCATACTGCATACTACATACTTCATACTGCATACTGCATACTTCCATACTACATATTGCATACTACATACTACATACTGCATACTACATACTTCCATACTGCATACTGCATACTACATACTTCCATACTGCATACTACATACTGCATACTACATACTACATACTGCATACTGCATACTACATACTACATACTTCCATATTGCATACTACATACTGCATACTACATACTTCATACTGCATACTGCATACTACATACTGCATACTACATACTACATACTTCATACTGCATACTACATACTGCATACTACAAACTACATACTGCATACTACATACTACATATTACATACTGCATACTACATACTGCATACTACATACTACATACTGCATACTACATACTTCATACTGCATACTACATACTGCATACTACATACTACATACTGCATACTACATACTACATACTGCATATGTTGAAAACCTGACAAAATACCGGCTATTTACAATTTTGTTCCCACGAATTCGGCGCTACTAAAGCTAGCCGCAGTGAGTAACGCACTTCCGGTTATTTTCACAAAATAAAATACCCGTTGCCTTTTATCACAGGGAAAGCCATTACCATACAATTGGTGCTTTTGTTTTGAAAACAGGAAGTGAACCTACACTCGTTGTAGCTAGCTTGAAATTGCCGTTTTGACAGGAAATGACGATCGGCGACGTCACGTTACGTTGCATCTTGGGTAGTTTGAGTATGAGTAGTAACCTCATGATGCATACCCAACATTTCAGAGAATCTAGTATGCATCCGGGAGCTTCTCCCTTACTAAAACTCGCAGTTGCGATCTCTAGCTGTTGCAGATGGAGCAGCTAACCTGTTAGCATGCTGGATCTTTGTTTGCTAACGTTTCTTTACAGAGGAACGTTTCTTTACGTGGTCAGTTCGGTACGCAGGCTGAGGCATCAGGCGGTCACTCCAGGCTTCATTTTGACAGATTTTTCTGGACATGAACTGAAATCAGAAGCTTCTCGAAGGGAAACTCGTAACAAATGCAAAATAAAAGCTCAATTTCACCCCAAACTGCCCGACTGCCACAATCTCCTCAACCTCAGTCTCTCCCTTCCAACCGCTTAGTGCAACTAAAACACCGAGCTGGTTTATTTTTTACCTTAAACCTGCATCAGCGTCTTGTTTTCTGCTCTGCTCGAGGCCTTTTAAGCATTCTTTGCCCACCTTGTAACAGCCAGATGCTTTATTTTGTATTTATTTATAGATCTTTCTGCTTCTTCTGGGTTATTGATGTGTACTTTTCTGTGGGGGAAAGCATTGCTGCAGCAGAGCTACGTTACAGAAAGCTGCCTTTTTTTACAGTGTACAGTTCCACTAGAGTAGAAGTGACTTTTTTATAATCAAATTTAATATATTATTATTATTATTATTATTATTACTTTATTTCGAGTGCTCTTGAAATCCATTATTTATAACCATGTGATATTTCTGCTTATGTAAATTTAGTTTTAGCAAAGGACAAAATAAAAAAAGAGGACTTTGAGTGCTGATTTGTTTTGTTTTGTTCTTTTGTTTTTTGCCTTAAAAGGTTGTTTTTTTTTGTTTGTTTTTCACCAGTATTGTAGATGATTTAGAGTCGGTGTCGAGGCTTTGGAACGGGAACCGTTAGCAGACGCAGTCATCGGTGCTTTGCTCTCATTTCCAGCTTAAAATGTGTAGATTGGGGCTCCGATCGCATCGTTCTCACCGGAATCTTCTTTGTTGTTATTTCACCCGGTTTGTTGCAGAACCCTTTTTCCAGTTCCACTAACAGCCCGCTGATAATCAGAGTGCCGTTTTCCATCACTGTGACTCCCAATTAGGGGCTGAATTCCATTGATTTCTGCGCTGATATTTGATGTTTTCTTTTTGGAGGCCAAAATAGTTCATTTAGACGCATCAAATATTGACGTGAAACATCAATGAAGGATGATTGGCACATGCTTTGTGCTATTTTTTGGGAAAATGGAGTTGTGAGCTACATGAAAAGCACCACCAGGACGATGTTTTTTAAGCTGCTTTACTGCGTAACATCGATGCAGCTTTTACCACTAAGGTCACGTTAAAAAGCTTCATTAAAAGATGATTAATGCACACAAAACACAGCATTATGGTCCTGAATGTGTGGTCTGAAACAGGAAGTAGCTGAAACAGGGAAGCACTGACGTTTAGAAAGGAAAAAGCAAGAAGTTCTGATGAGAAAAAGAAGAAGAAAGAAGGCCAAATGTGCCGAGTTTGAGCGGCCGGCTGTCGTGTGAAATCGACAGTTTCAGGACGACAGCTTATAAAACGAAAATAATGGTGCAGAAAAAAGGGGGAAAAAAAGGATTTGAACCTCGTCTCATCAGGGTGAAAGAAGCCAAATTAAAATGACCCTTATCTCCTCTCGCACAGACAGTTTCTTCATTTCCAGAATCCTTGTTGAACAGTGGAGCCGACAGCACGACTCAGAGGAAACGCACTTCTGCCCTTAAAAGGAAGCCCGGAGCCCTTATAGCCACATTAGCGTAGCGACTGCAGTATTTAAGCGTGTGCGTTTAGTTCCTTTGAGTGCAGAGAGGGAGAGCCGGTGATGATGATGTGTTTCAGATGAGTTTCTACCCATATGTTGTATACCATTGCTGGTTTTGTAATGCACTGTAGAACAGTCCCATGGTCCTTTTTTATAGAAATGTTATTTCAATGGTGCATTCTTTTTGTTTGATAAATAAAGTTTTGATACAAAAGCAAAAGTGACGCCGTGTGATTAATGATTTATCAGATTATAACGCCAAACATTGCATTTTCAAAGTGAGGTTAATTTAACAGTTTGGATGTTTTTTCCTCTCATTTCACTCTGTCTGAATCAGGATAAAGCTGCACTCTGGGTGTTTTAATGTCTTAGATTTACACTTCCATCCTCACCAGTGATGACTTTCAGCTGCCACGTGTCGCTGCATGATGACATCATCTACCTGCGACATCTTCCCACATGTCCCTTGTCAGTGGGAGTGTTGGAAGGACGCTGGTGTGAGACTCTGGCTGTGTTCGAAACCGCATACTTCCATCAGATCAGACAGTATGCAGAGCGTTTACCCACAATGCATTGCGCTCCTGCCCGAGCTGAAATCAGCCGGCCTGAAGCTGATTTCCCTTAAGCTCTAAACTCTGTAAACTTTAGCAACATTTGAAACATTTTCAGGAGAGAAAGTAGTCGTTTAGATCCCCAACGTGTTGGAAACCTGACAAAATACCGGCTGTTTACTATTTTGTTCCCACGAATTCGGCGCTACTAAAGCTAGCCGCAGTGAGCAACGCACTTCCTGTTATTTTCACAAAATAAAATACCCGTTGCCTTTTATCATAGGGAAAGCCATTAGGATACAATTGGTGCTTTTGTTTTGAAAACAGGAAGTGAACCTACCCTCATTGTAGCTAGCTTGAAACTGCCGTTTTGACAGGAAATGACGATCGGCGACGTCACGTTACATTGCATCTTGGGTAGTTTGAGTATGAGTAGTAACCTCATGATGCATACCCAACATTTCGGAGAATCTAGTATGCATCCGGGAACTTCTCGCTTACTCAAACTCGCATACTAACTCAGAAAGTTAGTAGGCGAAGTAGGAGAAGTATGCGGTTTCGAACACAGCCTCTGAGTCCAGAGACCACAGGATTGAGACCCAGTCGACATATTTTCAACGTATCGCTTTGATTCACGATTCTTCCCTTTCTTATTTCAGTTCAGTTCAGTTTTATTGTCATTGCACAAATAGTATAAAAAATATACATTAGACAACGAAATTAAGTTACAATTTTACAGTTATTTCCGGCCAGTTCCAGTTTTAGGACTTAAAAGCACTCGGTTAGGGTAAGGAAACATCATTAAAAGATGCCAGTTTGTCAGTTTTGTGTCTTTAGGAAAATGGCGGGGTGTTTTCATCTCTGTGATAAGTGCTGTTATCTTTTATTCTACTTTAACTTTACTTTCACATTTTATCATTAGGGATGCACCGATCCGCTTTTTTCAAAACCCATATCTGAGGTTTAGTATCGTCTGATACCGATATCTGAGGTTTAGTATCGTCCGATACCGATATATGAGGTTTAGTATCGTCCGATACCGATATCTGAGGTTTACTATCGTCCGATACCGATATCTGAGGTTTAGTATCGTCTGATACCGATATCTGAGGTTTACTATCGTCCGATACTGATATCTGAGGTTTACTATTGTCCGATACCGATATCTGAGGTTTACTATTGTCCGATACCGATATCTGAGGTTTAGTATCGTCTGATACCGATATCTGAGGTTTACTATCGTCCGATACTGATATCTGAGGTTTACTATTGTCCGATACCGATATCTGAGGTTTACTATTGTCCGATACCGATATCTGAGGTTTAGTATTGTCTGATACCGATATCTGAGGTTTAATATCGTCCTATACCGATATCTGAGGTTTACTATCGTCCGATACCGATATCTGAGGTTTAGTATCGTCTGATACCGATATCTGAGGTTTACTATCGTCCGATACTGATATCTGAGGTTTACTATTGTCCGATACCGATATCTGAGGTTTACTATTGTCCGATACCGATATCTGAGGTTTAGTATTGTCTGATACCGATATCTGAGGTTTAATATCGTCCTATACCGATATCTGAGGTTTAATATCGTCCGATACCGATATCTGAGGTTTAGTATCGTCCGATACCGATATCTGAGGTTTAGTATCGTCCGATACCGATATCTGAGGTTTACTATCGTCCGATACCGATATCTGAGGTTTAGTATCGTCCTATACCGATATCTGAGGTTTAATATCGTCCGATACCGATATCTGAGGTTTACTATTGTCCGATACCGATATCTGAGGTTTAGTATTGTCTGATACCGATATCTGAGGTTTAATATCGTCCTATACCGATATCTGAGGTTTAATATCGTCCGATACCGATATCTGAGGTTTAGTATCGTCCGATACCGATATCTGAGGTTTACTAGCGTCCGATACCGATATCTGAGGTTTAGTATCGTCCGATACCGATATCTGAGGTTTACTATCGTCCGATACCGATATCTGAGGTGTAGTATCGTCCGATACCGATATCTGAGGTTTAGTATCGTCCTATACCGATATCTGAGGTTTAGTATCGTCTGATACCAATATCTGAGGTTTAATATCGTCCGATACGATACAGAAAAACAGGAATTATGGTAACAAATGCTAAGTTTCATCGTGTGGAAAAGAATATATATAAATGTACTGAATTACTTATTTACTAAATAATTGTGCACCAGTACAACCATCTTAACCATAGAAATATAACAAGTGTTATTCTGCTGCCGATCACCGAAAGGCCGAGAAAAACACTCTCCGACGTACAGCGCCTAGTTACGGTTACTATGGCTACTACAGCCAATCACAATGTACTCCCATTCAAGCGGACAGCCATATTGTGTGACGTAATCAGCAGATGACGGAACCCGAGCCGATCTGGAAGCCAAGCCGATCGGGTACCTACACCGGCATTGTATGAATTGGACCAATTTGGATAATGTGCATTACAATGAGTCGGATTAGAATTGGCCTGAACTGCACGGTCTCTTTGAAGCGCGTTGAGATGACATTAGCTGCGATTTGGCACTATTGAACTGAATTGAACGAAGAGTCAAAGGTCAAAGGTAACCCTGACGGAGCCTGGAATGTGAGTCGCTTTAAACCAAACACTCAACAAAGATGAAAATTTGACGTGTGATTGTTGTTGATGAGGCCAAAACTACCCTGTGCCTGACAGGCCGAGGCGGTCTGGACCCGAATGCACGTCTTGGTGCAAAAGCTAACAAGACAGAGGTATCCGAATACACAGAAAGAAGAAAGTCAACACGAGGATAAAGCTGTAACATTTGTCACAAAGAGCTAAGATTAAGTGGCACAGCGGATGAAAATGTCGACACGAACAAAAGGCAGCAGGAGGGAGGAGGCGATAAACACCAACAAAGATAATAGGAAAATAACAGGAAAAGGAACCTTTTTACTCCGAAGCAGCGCCGGCATCAGCACAACCGTGTCAGGATGTGAAAAACAGCACGAGTACCAGACAAGTTTAAAACTGTTTAAAACTGCTGGCTGCACTGGAAAAAATGCCCCTCCAAAAATAAGTAAAAAAACAACAAATACAAGACATTTTTGCTTGAAATAAGCAAAAAATCTGCCAATGGAACTAGTGAAAATCAGCTTGTCAAGATTTTTTTTAAATAAGATGTGATATTTGGGACTTTTGAGATAAAAGTGATCTTGAAATTAGCTTAAAAACCTCTTCAAATGAGAAAAAAAGCTTGTTTCATGTGAAATATGACTCAAAACAATTTGTTTTCAAGACTTTTTCACTCAACAAGATATTCCAGATGTATTGTCTTCAAACAAGTCCCTATATCTGGCTGAAATGGTGCTTGTTAGGCAGTTGTGTTTTATATTAAGTGTAATGAGATACTCAATGAGACAAATATACTTGGTAAGATTTAGATTTTTTCCAGTGTGAGGACAGGTGTACATGCAGTAACAGGTGTTCACCTCGGTGGTTATGACACACGGAGGTGAATAAAATTAATGTTGCATCGGTGCCGAAACGATGTGGGACTCTGTAGTTTTCTCAGGATCCAAATCTGACCAGTGATGACGTGTTCATGTCCTGTAAACACAGAATCTTCCTCAGACACCAGAGTGAGTCATGGAGTTCCTCAGGGTTCTGTGCTTGGACCGATTCTTTTGGTTCAGGAAGCAGACACCCTCTCTACCTTCAAGACCAGGCTTAAAACTTTCCTTTCTGATAAAGCTTATAGTTAGGGATGGCTCAGGTGACCCTGAAACATCCCATAGTTCTGCTGCTATAGGGCCAGATTGTGCTCGTTAACATCATAGTTGTCATTAACTTTTGTTTCTCTCTCTCAGCAGGTATCCCTGGCCTGGTGTTACGGTGCTTGTTGTCCCCTCATTTCTGTCCTCTCAGCCGCCAGCTGGTCCAGGCAGATGGTTCCTGGTTCTGGTTCTGATGGAGGTTTCTTCCTGTTCAAAGGGAGTTTTTTCCCTCCACAGTCGCCTCGTGCAGCTCAGAATGGGAGAATGGATCAAAGAGAAGTTTGAGAGCAATCTGCACTGCAAAAAGCAAGCTTTCAAAAACAAGAAAAAAAAGTACAAAAATTAGGTGTATTTTGCTTAAAAATAGAAAAAATTATCTGCCAATGGAACAAGAAAATGTGGCTTGTCAAGATTTTTCAAAACAAGTAAAAATATCTAATCTCAATTAACCCACAAATACCTTAGAATTAGTGTATTTTAACTCATAACAAGTACATTTTTCTTGATTCTAATTAAATACACATGGCCTATTTTCTCAATATATTGAAAAATATTCTTGAATTAAGTAAATGCTAGAGCCATTATCTTGACATAGTGGTATGCACTAGGCCTTATATTTCTTGAAACCAGCTTGGAAAATGTTAATATTCTAGCTTCAAGCATGTACTTACTCAAATCTCAGTAACAAGCTGTAATATCTTATTTAGATAATTAAGGACAGAAACACTTAAAACAAGTGAAACAGTCTAACATAAAAAACTACTTACTAAGAAGAACTATCTTATTGGACAAAAAATAAGCATATATCCCTTTGATCTAAGATATTTCTTTTTACTTAGATTTCACTTTTTGCAGTGTGTTGGTTTCCTTAGTTTTTAAAATTGGCTCTGTATGTATAAATGGAACTCATTTGGAATTTAATGAATTAGATTCTAAATGTTTTACTTAAAGGTTACATTTGTTTTAATTCAGCACTATATGAATAAGAATTAATTGAATATTTGTCTTATATCTGCGGATATAGAATCCAGAGTCAGTTGGTCATAAAATTTCCAAATAAATGAGCAAACATTCCATCGACTGTTTGCTTTCTGGTGAGAAACGTCTGCCCAGATGTTGGCTGTTTATTCCGACAGATGGGCTCATTCTGTCTTTAATCTTTGTCTCTGTCTAAACCAACATGAGATCATTTTGGATGGGCAAAAAGAAAGTGAGCAAAGCAGCTTAAAGTAAAAAAACAACAACAACTGGATCAGAAAACACTTCATTTCAGTTTTATCTTTAAAAATAAAGTGTAATCTTAGGGTTTCATCACAGCTCAACCAAAAGTTTCAGCTTAATCTTAAAATTGGAGAAGGGGTCTGCGTCCTGAACCCAAATGGAGAAACCCAGTATGTACAAGAGGAATATTTATCTCAGAATAAAGGTGCAGTCATGGTGAGACGGTGATGTTTCACATTGACTGAGACCAGATTAACCGTATCCAAAACCATATTTCTATTAATGACACCTTAAAGGCATGAGGTTGGTAATCCTGTTCAGAAACACATTTTGTAATACTGGGTGAAATAATCCGGCTATCCTGAGAGTAATATATACATGATGTATTTAGAAAAAGGGCCGAAAATAATCAGACCTCTGTGGCAGCTGCAGGACTCATAAAAGCTGACCAATCCAAACTCCTCGGGCCGAGGACAAAGAACCAATCAGATGCCTTCATGTCGAGTTCTGCCCACAGGTGCCGAAAATAACTTAATGTGCGCTGGAAAAAAATCAAAGTCTTACCAAGTATATTTGTCTCATTTCAAAATATCTCATTACACTTAATATAAGACACAACTGCCTAACAAGCACCATTTCAGCCAGATATAGGGACTTGTTTGAAGACAATACATCTGGAATATCTTGTTAAATGAAAAAGTCTTGGAAACAAATTGTTTTGAGTCACATATCACATGAAACAAGCTTTTTTTTTTAGACATTTGAAGAGGTTTTTAAGCTAATTTCAAGATCACTTTTATCTCAAAAGTCCCAAATATCACATTTTATTTCAAGAAATCTGGACAAGCCGATTTTCACTAGTTCCATTGGCAGATTTTTTTGCTTATTACAAGCAAAAACGTCTTGTGTTTGCTGTTTTGTTACTTATTTTTGGACGTTTGAACTGTGACATCTAGCCAAGTTTTTTCGATATTGGCTGAACATCAGCTGAGTTACTGAGTTATCCCGAATAGCTTCGTACAAGCGCTAACGGACCCTGGCAGTATCTCCAAAATTACCACACTAAAATCACATGCCATGACACCAAACTTCTACAGTAGTACAAATATGGTCTGTACTCTCAAAACAATGCATTTGGAAGTTTGTACATAGTCCAGGAGTTTATTATTATCAACACAAGCCTGATAGCTTCTCTGCTGCTAAAGCTGTGTCGACGTCACTTCCTTGATCTGGGAGCTTCAAAGTAAGATGAGGGTTGATCTACTACTGTAGACAACAAAGTATATGCTATATTCTACATGAATTTTTACGTTGTAGAGTTGTGAATTTATTTTATCAATGGAGAAATTGAGCAGCCTTGCTTTGTGAGATCGAGTACGGTCACGTGACCAGACTGCACGGCTGCGTCTGATTGGTGAAACACAGTCAGGTGGTAGAGCCTTTGTTGAGTTGTATTTATTCTTTTAATCCAAGCTGTGAAAAGGAAACTGGTCCAGCCGTGCACCAGCTGCATGCTCGTGCACGAGTCCCTGTCACGTAGAAAAGAAGATACAAAATTTCCAGATTTTTCTGAACTCAGAACTGCTTGAATTACCTTTAATTCTGCTCCCTCCCATGCAACGCAGAGTTGTTGTGGACCTTTAAGATTGGATGGAGCATTTTGGACTTTTCTGAGATGCATCTTCATGATAAAGAGGGAAGTAAACAGTAGCTGGACTCAGGATTCAGTGCTTCAGTGCTGCAAATAAAGATGCTGCTGGAGAGAAGCTAGAAATTCTAAAGCCTGAGTAATCAACTCAGAGGATCTCACCAAAGTTTTAAAATAGCATCCTGGATTAGCGCCACCAATTAATTATTTTTTCCCAACATCATCATGATAAAGTGAAGCTGACCTTTTGGAGAGAAAATGTCAGTTTCCTTCTAATTATCTGGCTAAATGATGTGAATGTATGCCGATCACGCTGACTGTGAAGGTCCAGGATTTTTCTCTTCCAGTTTATTAGTTTAGCTTTTCTTTAACAGCTTTCTAAAATGGTCAGAATCTTCAGAGTTTGGAGGTAAAACCATTTTAAAAAACTGTATTAAAGGTGTCTTCCTTCACCAGCTGGATCTGGCAGCCTGTGCTTTGCTGTTGTTTTCCTCTGGGCGTCTCTGTTGGTGTGCAGGAGCTGCCCACGCATGCAGCTCCAGGCTTTGCATCCTCTCAAAATGGAAATGAAAGTGGCATTAAAGTGGCTGCGGATGGAATCCGATTGGTTTCAAACTAGAGCTTGTTGCAGTTCAGCTTCAGAGGAGGCAGACAGCTCTCACCTCAGCAGAAAAAAGCCTCGATTGGTCCAACGCTAAATTATTTAGAAGCTCAGACACAGCAGCAGGTTTTCTGTTTACCTTGAGAATCTGTCTGTGTGTCATTATGGAAAATGGGATCTGAGACGCTCACCGTTTCAGGAACTGAGTTCAGAGAAGCTTTTATGGGTCTGTCGTAGCAGTTGATGCCACCTTATTTTCTTCCACCACCGATCACAAGGACTTGAATTCTTTCACTTGTTCAGTCTGGACTCCATTGATGTGGCACGAGCTGTGATGTCATGACTCTGGTCTTGTCTGGTCACATGATTGAGCAGCACACAGGATATATTTCTGAATGTGATCAGTCTCTTTAAGAATTGCCTTCATTTTTAAATCAATTTTTTTTTTTAAAGCAAACTTTATTGAAAAGTGAGACGTTACAATGAGTGAAAACACAGAACATTAATATATAATACAATACAATGCCAGGGGTCACATTCTACAAAACAGTGATAAATTAGTGATGAATTATGTCAAATCACACTGTCCCTTTTTGTCCCCCAGAAAATTATTTAATTATATCGAATCGTATCGTATCGAATCAAATTGTATCGAATCGAATCGTATCGTACCGTATCGTATCGAATCGTATCGTATCGTATCGAATCAAATTGTATCGAATCGAATCGTATCGTATCGTACCGTATCGTATCGAATCGAATCGTATGGTATCATATCGTATCGAATCGTATGGTATCGTATCGTGTCGTATCGTATCGTATTGTATCGAATCGGATCGAATCGTATCAAATCGTATCAAATCGTATCAAATCGAATCGTATCGTATCATATCGAATTGAATTGTATAGAATCGAATTGCATCGTATCAAATCAAATCGAATCATATTGTATCGAATCGAATAAAATCATATTGTATCGTATCGAATCGTATCGTATTGAATCGTATCGAATCGAATCGTATCGTATCGTATCAAATCAAATCGAATCATATTGTATCGTATCGAATAGCATCGTATCGAATCGTATCAAATCGAATCATATTGCATCGAATCGTATCGAATCGTATCGAATCGTATCGAATCGAATCACGAGATTAGTGTATTGCTACAGCCCTAGTCTGCATGCCTTTTGTATATTTCTACAATGTATAAAATATTCCTAATAAAGAAAAATCTATGGATGTGTCCTGTGGACCTGTGTCCAAATATTAACTGAGATTATATGTTTGATTGGCAGCTTCTGTAATATTTTATATTAATAATGATTGCAATAAAAAGCTGGGCAAGCAGATGCATTTTATTACACATACAGACAGATCTGTTGTTCAGTATGTGAAAGCGGCTGCTAGTTATTCAATCTGGGGGTCAAACTTCAGAACTTTGACAATGGGCATCTTTGTACTGGTTGCTTGATATCCGAGTCAATTTAATCTAAACAAGACGTGGAGCTTTTGCTGGCAATTTTCTCTAAAAAAAAAACGTAAGAATAGGGAAGATAGATTTATTTCTAAAAAGTGTGTGTCTCCAACTGAGATATGAACTGGTGTAAATAGCCGCTGTCCAGCCCTGAAGTCTGTCTGAGTTATTACTCTCGCAGCCCCCCACGCTGCCCCGCAGGGGGCCGTCTCTGAGCAGAAATGGAGCAAGTGTTCAGAGCCGCGGGGGGCAAACAGGAAGGGCCTGAGTGGAGAGTCGATACGGTTGCTATTGGACATCAAATTTGGGTTTAGAGGAAGTTTAACTCTTTCATGACGCCAGCGTCTGTTCAGAAACACGACCGAAGTGTGACGTCAGAACCTCTGACATCAGAACCTCTGGCATCAGAACCTCTGACATCAGAACCACTAACTAGATAGATAGATAGATAGATAGATAGATAGATAGAGACTTTATTGATCCCGACGGAAATTCAAGCATCCAGTAGCATACATATTAAAGCAATAAGAATGTTTATACAATAATAAACACTTTAAAAACAATCTAAGAATTAAAAAAAAACTCTTTAAAAATATAAAAATATATACTTGACGAGCTCAAGGATTCCTGGCCAAGCTTTTTGAGGTCTCAGCTCAATTGGCTATTAGCTAAGCTAGCTAGCTTGTGAGTTCCTGGCCAGGCGCAGGAGACCGAGTTCAGTTAAGTTCAGATTCCTCGGCAGAGGTGGGTAATAACAAGTTACATTTACTTGAGTAAGTTTTTGAAAACATTATACTTCTAGGAGTAGTTTTAAATCTCTTTACTTTTTCCTTTTACTTGAGTAGATGTGTGCAGCAGAAACTGTCCTCTTACTCCGCTACATTAGGCTACAATGAGCTGGTTACTTTTCTTCTTACCTCTTTGGTATTCTACGCCTCATTATTTTTATCCCCCCGCGTACGCCTCATTTTAATGTTTTATTCTGACAGAGAGAGAGACTTCCGCCAAAGGCTCTACCACCTGACTGTGTTCCACCAATCAGACGTAGCCGTGCAGTCTGGTCACGTGACCGTACTCAATCTCAGCGGCGGGACGGGTTAGCTTTAGCATTAGCAGTCGTAGCAAACAAAGAAAGAAACAGATGAAAAATGTCAGAACCAACGGTGGGAAATGAAGACGCAGACGAGGCCTCATACTGAAAGCATGTTTACCTTACAAAGAGTGAGAAACAGCAGCTACATTATGTGTCTTCTGTGTCAACCAAAACAAACGCACATTTCAGCAGAAACTCAACATCTAACTTGAGGAAACATGTAGCGCTAAGTTTCCTAAACTCGTTTTTCCCCCCATGGATAGGTGAATGTTTGTTTTTTAGGTTACATATGGGTTACATATGTTTTAAACATTTCCTAAGTCTCTTTTTTTATTTATTTAAGTACTTGATTATTTAGTATTTGTGTCTGTCTGATTGAATGCTTGTGTTAACAAATAAATCAGACGTTACTCAACAGTTACTCAGTACTTGAGTAGTTTTTTCACCGAGCACTTTTTTACTCTTACTCAAGTAATTATTTGGATGAATACTTTTTACTTTTACTTGAGTCATATTATTCTGAAGTAACGGTACTTTTACTTGAGTACACTTTTTGGCTGCTCTACCCAACTTTGCAGGATACTCTTGCTTAAGTGGCATCAACACCAAGAGAACATCCTTTAAGTAACGCTGTTTTTCTGTCGTGTTTCATTTTGAATCTCGACAGAATAAACACATTTAATCAGTGTAACGTGGATAATAATCTTTCAGGTTGTAGGTGAAAAACATTTACCGCCTAATACCAATTAACTGTGCGTTAGGCGTGAAGCCGCGAGCTGATGAGGAGTGCGACGCTCGTTTATGGGACGCTTTCATTTCTCATTTCCACAGTTTAAAGTGGCTGCAGTTCCAGGCGTCGTGCACGTTTCACGTGCGACTGCGGCACTTTGATGCCCGTAATGCAGAATCCTGATTACGGCTTTGTGCGTTCTACAGACGAGCAGCTCGCTGACGGACGCGCTAACTTCACAGGAAACATCCAAAGGGCGGATCAAACCATTATCAAACCATTCAGGATACCGATCCGGCTCCTAATCAGCGCACAGTGAGGCTCCAGAACAACTATGGGCTCATGCACTCCACATCAGCAGATTCCCCCTCTTCTTTTCAGATTCGTTAAATGTCACATTGATTAAAGCACGAATGGATCTTTTTTGGTATGAATGCACCTTTTAAAACGGTTTCACATCAGCCTCTTTGATGATAAAAGTGGAAAATGGATCCTCTCTTGGATCATAGGGAAGTGTTTACATGGCAACACTGTGAGTGAGAGCCTGATAAAGTGGCAGCTGGAACTTTGGGGTAAGTCAACACTTAAAATGTTGCTCGCTGAGGACTTTTAGAGCGCTTTGATTTCTGCTGATTGACAGTTCGCTCTCCTGCTTCTTCCCAAACCCCGTTTAAAATTTTACGAGCCTCTGAGTGCAGTAAAAAGGTTGAGATTTTTGCTCCAGATTTAAAGTTCTTCTGTGTTTCTCGTTTCAGGCGTTACCATGACGACGTCCTCACAAGAAGCTCCAGCGACTGACTGACCATCTTGGTTTGTCAATCAAAGACAGAACTCATGGCACAGCTTCATCAACAACCAAATGCTCCTCAGAGACAGAAGCAGCAACCCGTACCAGAACAAAACTGAACTGAATCTAACTGAGGTGAATTTATGTTTAAACATTGCTGAGTCACCTGTATTATGTGCAGGTGGTGGTGATGTGGAAATTCTTTCATCTGTGTGGTGGATAAAAGCCATGGTGTCCCCATTAACAGTAAAGTGCAAATAATTGTGCTGTCAGACATATAAAATCCCAGAGTGAAGTTCATGTTACCTCACACTTACAGCTCTTTACCGTAGTGGTCGAGGGATGCAGATTATTTTACAGTAAACAAATATGACGATTATTAAAGGCTCAATGTCAACATGTTAGGGCTGGGCAACCAGTAAAATGTTTAATCTAATTAATCACGTGATTTCCCTGATTAATCACGATTAATCTCATTTGTACGCAGAATCCAAAAATGAATCCAAAAGTAGCGTATAGCTTTTAGCATTTAGCTTTATTTTAAATGTGCTGCCATATGAATGAAAGTGCCATAACATTTGTTGTGCAAACACACTTTTAACATCAGCATCTTTCTGTAGTTTTTATGTAGAAGCCTCGCTCCACTGTCTGTTTCCTTGAATGACTTGCTGCTATCAGTTGTGTGTTTTGCCTTTAAGTGATATTTTAGACTGGAACTACTACGCTGAGAAGACAATTCAACTTGGCAGTGTTTACAGATGACTTTGGTTCTGTCGACTCCGCCGTCTGGAAGAACTTTAACATGAAAATGGCCGAGTAAAAGTTCCGTACCCTTCTCCATGTTTGGTGGATCCGCCGATTACTTTCTTTTCCTGTTCCACAGCAGACAGCAGCAGACTTTTACAAAATAAAAGCCTGTGAGCAACAGACTTTTACAAAATAAAAGCCTGTGAGCAGCAGACTTTTACAAAATAAAAGCCTGTGAGAAACAGACTTTTACAAAATAAAAGCCTGTGAGCAACAGACTTTTACAAAATAAAAGCCTGTGAGCAACAGACTTTTACAAAATAAAAGCCTGTGAGCAGCAGACTTTTACAAAATAAAAGCCTGTGAGCAACAGACTTTTACAAAATAAAAGTCTGTGAGCGACAGACTTTTACAAAATAAAAGCCTGTGAGCGACAGACTTTTACAAAATAAAAGCCTGTCAGCAACAGACTTTTACAAAATAAAATAAACAATAAAACCTGCGTTAATATTTGTCGGCGTTAAATAATAACGAGTAAACTTGTCCAGCCCTAC
Source organism: Odontesthes bonariensis (assembly GCF_027942865.1). Taxonomy (NCBI): domain Eukaryota; kingdom Metazoa; phylum Chordata; class Actinopteri; order Atheriniformes; family Atherinopsidae; genus Odontesthes; species Odontesthes bonariensis. Next base: position 2,377,802 of record NC_134527.1, read on the forward strand.
AAAATTTACAACTAACGTGACAAACATTTGTACGTGTAAGATGGAACTAAATGAGGCAATAAGCAAAACATTTCCCCGATAGAACAATGAAATGTTTTATTGTGACTGTAGGAGGGGAGGAGGAGTGGTTTTACAGGTTTGTAAATCACTGCTTTCTGTTTTTATTTCCTTAGGTTTTACACAGCGTCCGTTTGTTTTTAAGTTGTAATTTATCATCGTCTCTGCACATCAGTGTGAAAAGTTATCTGATTACACAGGTTAAAATCTCACATGACCGAGCTGTTTCCCACATCTCGTCATTCCTCTTCAGGTCACGTGTTTCGTTTTTATTCCTGTTTCCTGTTTTATTGTGAAACTTTGCGCCTCACTTCCTGCCCCCTCATTAGCTTCACCTGCATCTTGTTACCTCTCTTTATGTATTTATCACCTGTTTCTCCTTCTCTCTGTAACAGCTTGGATTTGAACCTCAGTGTCTTATATTCCAGCCTTATTTAGTCCTTCCCAGTTATCGGTTTTCCTGTTTTTTTGGGATTATTCCCTACATGCTGACTTCTGCCCCTTTTGATTTCTTTGCCTGGATTGAGTGATCATCGTGTATCGAACCCTTTTGGCAGGTAAAGTGAGTTTTTGTTTGAACCCTGAACTGTTTGGAGTCCTGATAAGGATACGCTGAACTTGTAAATGTAAAATCTAGTCTTAATGAAACTAACTCTGCCATAACTAACATTACAGAACTCGCAGGCCACATCTCTCTGTGCACAAATGTTTATGAACCTGTCTCCTCTGCACTTGATTCCTTGAGACTAATTCCAGGTTCATCATCATTCTCAGCAGGTATTGGGTTTTTTGCTACTCAAATAACCTTTGCATTTAAAGTTCTTGTTTAATATCTCCTCCTCAAATGGTATTTGAAGAACATTCTAAGACTGTCAATATGACATTTTTCCTGGCGCCGCTCCATAGTAATTACCTGGATCCTCATCTCTCTCCTCACCCTGATTGAACAGCCCTGTGCTCATTTGTCCTCTCCTGTTAGTTTCACAAATTCAGCTCGTTTTACTCACAACTTTTTACATCTACACTTTCACCTTGAGCTCATCCTCGAATCTTTACAATATCCATATCAACCTTTTCAAAACACTTGGCTGTGTTCGAAACCGCATACTTCTCCTACTACTCCTACTGACTTTTTTCCCGAATGCATACTAGATTGACTCTGTTGCTCACAGGTTTTTATTTTGTAAAAGTCTGTTGCTCACAGGCTTTTATTCTGTAAAAGTCTGTTGCTCACAGGCTTTTATTTTGTAAAAGTCTGTTGCTGTCTGCTGTGGAACAGGAAAAGAAAGTAATCGGCGGATCCACCAAACATGGAGAAGGGTACGGAACTTTTACTCGGCCATTTTCATGTTAAAGTTCTTCCAGACGGCGGAGTCGACAGAACCAAAGTCATCTGTAAACACTGCCAAGTTGAATTGTCTTCTCAGCGTAGTAGTTCCAGTCTAAAATATCACTTAAAGGCAAAACACACAACTGATAGCAGCAAGTCATTCAAGGAAACAGACAGTGGAGCGAGGCTTCTACATAAAAACTACAGAAAGATGCTGATGTTAAAAGTGTGTTTGCACAACAAATGTTATGGCACTTTCATTCATATGGCAGCACATTTAAAATAAAACTAAATGCTAAAAGCTATACACTACTTTGGGATTCATTTTTGGTTTCTGCGTACAAATGCGATTAATCGTGATTAATCAGGGAAATCATGTGATTAATTAGATTAAAAGTTTTAATCGTTGCCCAGCCCTAATGTTTTTTGTATATTTTGAGCAAACATTTGTTTCTGATCTGTTTACATGTCGCCTGCTCTCCATCTTCCAGTTGACCAATGGGGAGCCAGCCCTGGAGAGGGTGCTGTCTCTGGGCGGGCACAAAGCGCCGGTGGTGACGGTCGACTGGAGCTCGGCGGTGGACTGCGGCACCTGTCTGACGGCCTCCATGGATGGAAAGATCAAACTGAGCACGCTCCTGGCGCAGAAGTCGTGACTGAGGACCCAGAAGAGGAAACCTGAAGGAGTCAGAGGTTATCAGAGTTTGAGTTAAACTGATTAACCCTCCGGAGTAACTGGTGCAGCATCTGTTTCATGAGATAGTAACCGTGGAAACGTATCAATGTGTTGCCATGTTGGAATCGGCGTTAAAATCCGACTGAAAGTCACATCTGAGCTCTGATTGTTGTTTTTTCTTCTAAAAACTGCATTCCAGTAAGGAAAAAAATAACTTCTTAACAGGCTGACAGACTCAAAGCTTCAATATACAGAATTATCAACTTCTTTACATTTATAAACATAAAACTGGGATAAAGCATGAAATATAGATAGTTGACACACACCAAGTAATAAATACTGTAGGAGCTATTTGTAAAGTTAGTTTCAGTTTTTTGGTTCTGGTTGTAAATTGAATTAGCTAATTATGAGTAACTTTATTTGATTCATTTCAGTGCTTTATTTAGATTAGATATTTTTGCTAATATTCTTTGTTAGTTATTTGTTTAGGATATTTTGGTAATTGGGTCACACTGGGCACCTGGAGTCCCAGCATGCACCTGGGTGGGCCAATGTTTTTTTTTTTTACCAGGGAAAAGGAGAGAGCAGCAGGTGTTCTTTGTTCTTTTCTTTGTTTTATTGTTTTGAAATAAATCATCAGAAAATGCAAGAATTCATCTTGGACATTCATCTTCTTTTGCCTGCGTTAAACCACATCTCCCATGATGCATCAGTGGCCTTTTGATTTAAGTTTAATTTGTTTTTTATGGACAAATGGCCACTACAATCAAGTAAAAAACCATTGGCCCACCCAGGTGCATGCTGGGACTCCAGGTGCCCACCTACACAAATAGCTTCAGGTGCCCGGTGTGACCCAATTACCAAAAATATTCTAAACAAATAACTAACAAGGAATTTTAGCAAAAAATCACAACGAAAGATCGTCTTCATCCTCTGAACGAATATTATGAAAATATGATGCATAGTTCTCTCTAGAAATGCCATCGAAATGCGTACAAATGCAGATGCTTTCTTAAAATGTTGTGTCTTTCACAGAAAAAAGGTCGACAGTCGGCCATTTTCTTTTTTTAGCTGAGGGAAACTTGATAGTCACGTGACCTGGTCGCAAAGTAATGTAACTGAATTGGCCAAATAAAACGTGGTATTGTCACAATTTTAGGGTTTTCCCTTGTGGACCAACGTAGCTATTGCACGTTTTTCTGTGAGACTGGGTTGCACTTTCCCTCCTCGCTTGCCGGCTGTTTGATAGCGAGGTCAGGTTGATCCAGGCCCAACTCTTTCACCCGAAGCTTCTCCATCAAAGTTCTGCCCTCGAATAGGTCTTGAAGGAGAGATCTTCCAGAGTTGGGACGGTCTCATCTGGGTGTCCTTCTGCCTGCTGTCATGGAGAAAAATGCTGCCAGTTGAGAGTAACTGCCTCAGTTTAGGTTTGGGGCGATAAAATTGTTGCCCTTCGTGGAATTATTTTGACAGCTCTGATTGGATAAATTTGTAAAATATGATTTTGCTATGAATTGTTTGTAAAGCACTTTGAATTGTTTTGTACATGAAATGTGCTATACAAAATAAATTTGACTTTGATTATGCTATTGGCTAATCTGATACAAAACCACACCTCCTCGGGGTGATTTTTTTTTTATATTTATATATTTTATGCTCATTATTGATATTTAGAAATAGCTCAATTTTCTTCTTTTCAAACTGCTGCATTGATGTGCAACTGCTGTTTGCTGCAAGCAAGCAAATGGTTGTTCACTCACTCCAAACTCCAGCTGCTCTACCACATCATTGCAAGCGTTATTTGATGAAACAGTGAAAAGGCAGAGTCTGAAAATCTTTGTGGATGGTGTACACATTTTGCATGGTGAATATGAGATACTGCCCTCAGGAAGAAGATACAGGGTCCCGAACTGTAAAACGAATAGGTTCAAATTTTCAATGGTCCCTTGGTCAATTAGGCTACTAAATGATGTCTTAATGGTTGTGTGTGTGTGTGTGTGGGTGGGTGGGTGGGTGGGTGGGTGTGCATGTGTCAGGTTTTTTTATTGTAATCTTAGGTAGTATTTTTATGTGCGTGTGTGTGTGTGTGTGTGTGGGGGGGGTTGTATTTTTATTTTAGCATCATATGTATAATATTTGTTTATATATTTAGGAGGTATGTGCAATGGATATCCAAATGGGGTAGAATTACTGATGATGGGATGATAGGATCAAGAGGAAGGGTTGTGTGCACTAAATGGTTGTCTGCTGCGGGGCTATGGCTGTAGGCAAACTGCAGTGTATCTATGTTTACATGTTTCCTTGTTCAGCATATATTGTATGTTTCTTGTGTGTTCCCTCTGTGGTACCTAAGTCATGTCTAAGTCTTGTTCGTTCATTGTAAATCACACCTTCTCATGCCCACGCAAAATTTCTCTCCTGTAGAGACAATAAAGGCGAATCTTATCTTATCTTATCTTATCTTATTGATCTAACCTTTCAATCAGAACCCTGTGACCTTGTTGCTATGGCAATATGGCGGCAAGGCGCGAAAAAGTAAATCTAACTTAAAAATAATAGGCGTTAAATCATATAAAAAAATAATCACATTATATTACAACATACCCAGTGCTTTACACAGATTTATTTCTTTATTCAAGTTTATTTTCCTCTAAGCAGGTTAAATACATTTGAGCCCCTGTATTGCTGCTATTGGTTTAGCCTAACACCCCCCCCGTCCGTGGAGTGGTATGGTCTGGTTGACCTTCTTCTCACGTCGACTAACGGTCGGCCTGACTCTGAGAAGGTTTCTTATCGAGAAGTTTGTCATCGAGGATTTTTCTGCTAAAGTTTGACACGACGATAACTCAACAAAAATGGTAAGAACATTTTGAAAGTTGTTGAGAGTTTAGCTGGCCATATATGAGGTCTGATTTTATGTATTTGGGTGTGATTTGCTAATCAAACTGACCGACACTCAGTGCGTCTTAAATCAGCTCCTTAGCTGTGTTAAATATGTAAATATATTTTTTTAAGTAAAGTTTTTTTTAGGAGATGTCCCGTCGTGCTTTTTTTTTTTTTTTTGGTTCAAGAAGGGAAGAATGAACGAAAGCAGATTTGAGGGATTGAAAAACAGGCGGAATAAAGGGATTTTGCAGTCCAACCGCCGTAGCATTTTAGCTAGAAATGATTCTACCCCCTGTGAGCAATGGCCGTTACGGCAGTTGGCAGCAACTGCAGCCTAATTAATTGAAAGGGAGGATGTATATAGAAACCATTTACTACTGTGTAAGAAAACATGTTTGTAAGGGACACTATTTGGCTGATGAACACGTCATGTATCGATGCTAGTAAAGGTTTTTCGACGGTTAGCCTGAGCTTTAGTAGCTAACGGTTACCACTTTAAGCAGGGTTCACACTTTGGTGATTAAGGGGGTCAACGGTCTCATTTCGAATGCGGCAGCCTCAAGTTTAATGGTGAACGGGCCTAACCGACATCATATATATATATATATATATATATATATATATATATATATATGTATGTGTGTATATTATGTCTATATATTTATGTATTATATACGTAATATTATATATATTATATATTATGTTTATGGGCCAAACCGTCTGCATTGAGACTGGTTGAAAAGCCTGTGTTTCCTGACAGTTGAGTTACTGTTGGCGCCTGAAACCATAGATACGAATAGAATGGCTAGATGTCTCGTCCGCGTTGCTGGGCAACGGAGTGGAACGTCCGCAGATGGCCGCCATCTTACCACAGGCAGCTCTCTTGCCGACCACATTGTGTTGATGGTGAAACATTCAAACATTCGAGACATAACTTGCTTAATTCTCAAACATTTAGGTTATTATAAACATCAAAGTAGTAAGCTAATTATCACACTACAGACGAAGTCCATATATATATATTTTTTTTTTTAATAAAAACGTAAATATTTCACGTTTATTTGCCCCATGACTCAACTTTATTTATCCCTTGGGATGACTCCCTCAGGGAAATTCAAGTCCCCAGTAGCTCCAAACACACACATAGGATCTCTATAAATCTAAAATACAGTATAATATAGAATAATTCATATATCATTAAAATATAGTTAATATAGAATAATCTAAAACAAAGTGTAAAAAAGATTATAGGCTATACAAGATATACAAAGTAAAGAGAGTTAAATAAAATAAGTTATAGCACTATGGTTGAGTTATTGCCCATATTGCACTACACTTGTGTTAATTACACATTGTATGCACATAGTCTGACCATAAATAGAAAATATATTGCACAGTAGTGACGTGAATTATTGCACAGATGACCGAATAAATAAAATATCGCACAGGGTCTTTTATTATGTAAAATAGTGTAAAATCGTGGAGATTTCTGTGAGATAAGAGTAATAGCGTCAGAGCAGATCACTTACCGTAACTCAGTTTACCTCAGGTTTGACTGTTTCCCGTCCATCTCACCCTGTGGTAAGATGGCCGACTTGTGCGGACGTTCTAAACTCAGACGTAACACATCTAGCCATTCTATACACATCTATGCCTGAAACATCAACCGTTGAATTTGACTGTTATCGCGATACTACCGGGAAGACGTCACAAAGCGCGTTGAGAGTCGAGAGCAGTTTAAACTGGTTATGCTTCTATAATTGGCCATTGTTGATGCTAAATAATTGTGAATTTCTAAGTTTTGCTAAATGGAACTGTCATAAAACATCCTTTTTTGACCTACTTTAGTATATATCTGCAGTTTTTTTTCCAAATGTAAATGTATTTTATTTATACAGCCCTTTACAGACAATCCTTACGGTGTACCAAAGTGCTTTACAGTAGGTAATAAATAAAGAGAAGAATAAGTAAAAACAATAAAAGAACAGCGAAAGCAATAAAATACAACAAAATCAAATAAGATAAAAGTGTCATCATACTACTACAAATGAAGAAGGAACCTGATTCACTGATGTATTGTTCTCTCCTCCAGCGCGAGTGTATCTCCATCCACGTAGGACAGGCCGGGGTCCAGATTGGCAATGCCTGCTGGGAGCTTTACTGCCTTGAACACGGGATCCAGCCAGATGGACAGATGCCCAGTGACAAGACCATTGGAGGAGGAGATGATTCCTTCAACACCTTCTTCACTGAGACTGGATCTGGGAAGCATGTCCCCAGAGCTGTTTTTGTGGACCTGGAACCCACTGTCATTGGTAAGTGTCATTTCATGGTCTGAAACTGATTTGGACACATTTCTGACTCTAAATATGTCTGAAACTCGCGGTTAACTTTTTCCTCTCTCCCCTGCCCAGATGAGGTGCGCAAAGGGACCTACCGCCAGCTGTTCCACCCAGAGCAGCTGATCACTGGCAAGGAGGATGCTGCCAACAACTACGCCCGTGGGCACTACACCATCGGAAAAGAGATCATTGACCTGGTTCTGGACAGGATCCGGAAGCTGGTGGGTGAATTTAATTTAATTTTTAACTTAAAAGCTGATCATTAGAACATGAAAGTGAATCCCATTCCTGTAAGTAATGTTTGCTGTCTGCTCCTTCCTTTCCTCAGTCGGACCAGTGCACCGGCCTTCAGGGCTTCCTGGTGTTCCACAGCTTTGGTGGTGGCACCGGCTCTGGTTTCACCTCCCTGCTGATGGAACGTTTGTCCGTCGACTTCGGGAAGAAGTCCAAGCTGGAGTTCTCCATCTACCCGGCTCCGCAGATTTCCACTGCGGTGGTGGAGCCCTACAACGCCATCCTGACCACCCACACCACCCTGGAGCACTCGGACTGCGCCTTCATGGTGGATAACGAGGCCATCTACGACATCTGCCGCAGGAACCTGGACATCGAGCGTCCCACCTACACCAACCTGAACCGGCTGGTCAGCCAGATGGTGTCCTCCATCACCGCTTCTCTGCGCTTCGACGGCGCCCTCAACGTGGACCTGACGGAGTTCCAGACCAACCTGGTGCCGTATCCACGGATCCACTTCCCTCTGGCCACGTACGCCCCCGTCATCTCCGCCGAGAAGGCTTACCACGAGCAGCTCACCGTGGCCGAGATCACCAACGCCTGCTTCGAGCCGGCCAATCAGATGGTGAAGTGCGACCCTCGCCACGGTAAGTACATGGCGTGCTGCCTCCTGTACCGCGGCGACGTGGTGCCCAAAGACGTCAACGCCGCCATCGCCACCATCAAAACCAAGCGCACCATCCAGTTTGTGGACTGGTGCCCCACCGGCTTCAAGGTGGGCATCAACTACCAGCCCCCCACTGTGGTTCCTGGAGGAGACCTGGCAAAGGTGCAGAGAGCCGTGTGCATGCTGAGCAACACCACCGCCATCGCTGAGGCCTGGGCTCGCCTGGACCACAAGTTCGACCTGATGTACGCCAAGCGGGCCTTCGTCCACTGGTATGTGGGGGAGGGCATGGAGGAGGGGGAGTTCTCTGAGGCCCGGGAGGACATGGCTGCTCTGGAGAAGGACTACGAAGAGGTGGGCCTGGACTCTGCTGAAGGGGAAGGGGAGGAGGAGGGGGAGGAGTATTAGGACGCTTTCCACATGTTCTGAAACGTGTTCTGGACTCAGATGTTTGCCGCTTCGGTTCCAGATGTCGGCTCAGTCTTCTGTAGAGTTGGTAATAAATGTTATTTAAAGCATGTTCATTCTGTCTCAGTTTGATCTCATTTATTCAAACGATGAAACATCTCTGCTCAGTAAGGTCTAAAACCTGCTCTGCTGCATTCTCTGCAGAACACCTCAGGTAAACACTTTCAGTTTATATTTAAAAGCCAACATCTGGGGTTACATGAACCCCCTGAAGATGGATGGAAGTCTCTGCAGATGGACCCAGAACTGAGTCTCGGTAAGTGGACAAAAAGACTTTTAACGGCCAACAGGCTGATTTCAAACTAACTTTATAAAACCTCTCCTCATCTATCGGTTCACTCTGAAACAGAACATTTTACTCCACAGTTAAAGGTTCCAGCGTTGCTGTAATCTCAGATAAAACTAGAAATAACAAAGTTGGTCTGACCCGTCGGTCTCTGGTTAAACTCTGGAGTTCAGTGCCAGGCAGCACGAAGCACATGACCAAACATGGAGAAGGGTACGGAACTTTTACTCGGCCATTTTCATGTTAAAGTTCTTCCAGACGGCGGAGTCGACAGAACCAAAGTCATCTGTAAACACTGCCAAGTTGAATTGTCTTCTCAGCGTAGTAGTTCCAGTCTAAAATATCACTTAAAGGCAAAACACACAACTGATAGCAGCAAGTCATTCAAGGAAACAGACAGTGGAGCGAGGCTTCTACATAAAAACTACAGAAAGATGCTGATGTTAAAAGTGTGTTTGCACAACAAATGTTATGGCCCTTTCATTCATATGGCAGCACATTTAAAATAAAGCTAAATGCTAAAAGCTATACACTACTTTTGGATTCTGCGTACAAATGCGATTAATCGTGATTAATCAGGGAAATCATAAGATTAATTAGATTAAACATTTTAATCGTTGCCCGGCACTAGTTGTAACAAATACGCAGTTTGTTTGCTTGCTTTATCGCACACTTCGCTGTTCTGTCTATTAGGTTCAGTCTCTCATCACTTTCCGTACTTCACACACACTCTGCATTCCTTGGCTGGAGAACAAGAAAATGTACAGATCAGCACATAATGGCTGCTCCCTCCTGGATCGAGTGAGAAAACCAGAGAGCGAGCAGCAGAAAGTGAAGCGAGGGGCGATGGAAAAAACCGACAGAGGGCATACGAGGTCTTCTGTTCTGTTACCACTCGGATGAAAATAGCTTAGGCAGACGTGCTGAGGTCACAGAAACTTGTAAAGAAGTTTGAGAGAAACAAGAATGAAATATTGAAGGCTTATCTCAGAGATCTTTCTCCCACAGTACGTTTGATCTTTGGTCCAAACTCCAACCAACAACGCAGCTTCAAAGGAGTCGCTCCAAACAAACAACATGAAAAACGGTGAACTGAACAAACATCTTTGTAATTTAGCTGCTTTTTCCTCTCCAACACCACCATCTGAAGCACCAATAGACAGCAGCTGTATACACTGGAAAAAATGCCCCTCCAAAAATATGTAAAAAAAACAACAAATAAAAGACGTTTTTGCTTGAAATAAGCAAATAAATCTGCCAATAGAACTAGTGAAATTCGGCTTGTCCAGATTTCTTGAAATAAAATGTGATATTTAGGACTTTTGAGATAAAAGTGATCTTGAAATTATCTTAAAAACCTCTTCAAATGAAAAAAAAAGCTTGTTTCATATGATATGTGACTCAAAACAAAATGTTTTCAAGACTTTTTCACTTAACAAGATATTCCAGATGTATTGTATTAAAACAAGTCCCTATATCTGGCTGAAATGGTGCTTGTTAGGCAGTTGTGTCTTATATCAAGTGTAATGAGATACTCAATGAGACAAATATACTTGGTAAGATTTAGATTTTTTCCAGTGTAGGGAACATTATTAGCAACTAGCAGCCCAAAGCCATCATAAAGAAATGTAAAAAACGACCAAGATTGTCGATCAGCAGCCGTATGGACAACAAGAAGATGAATTATTCAAATCTGCCTGTGGCCCTTTCTGACTTTATATTCGTATATCTGTTATTTATTCACCAAAAGTTGCTTTACCTCATCAGAACACTTCTCATCTTATAGCTCCAGCTTGCGTCACATGTTTTATCAAATCAAATTTATTTGTAGCACATTTCATGTCCAAAACAGTTCAAAGTGCTTCACATAAAATAAAAGCATTGCAGCAGGGAGTGGAAGAAGCATTAAAAATACATAAAAGAATATAAAGAGAAACAAAAACAAGATAAGTTCAAAGATAGCGTGCAGATTTCATGCATAGACACATGAGAACAGAAATGTTTTTAACCTGGATTTAAAAATGTCTCCATTTGGTGAAAGTTTAATCTCCACTGGCAGTTTGTTCCACTTGTTTGCAGCATAACAGCTAAATGCTGTTAGCTAGATGCTATTATCCACCATGTATGAGCAGATTTGAAATGTTCCATCATCTTTTGGGGCAGGAATCTGGTGTTTTTCAGGTTTTTCTGACACCATCTGAGTGCAAAGTGTTAACCAACAGACGGCGTTTAATCACATTGTCATTTATGTCCGATTTCACCATCGCTTCCTCTCATTTATAGCTTCTCTTTCTCCTTTTTCTTCATTGTTGATTGGGTGATTGAGGGAGTCTCTTTGGACTTAATTTACAACCAGCATGTCCTGGAACACTGAGAATTACAACAGTCAGAAGATTCCCATCACATTTTAATCATCCGGCTGACGCAGGCTGTCTGCTGATTCATTCACCTCATTATTCATCACCATCCATTTGTATTTGTCAGTGCAGATTCTCTCCCGTTAAGTGAGGAGCACAGTTTCCTTCTGTCTTTTAGAGAGGACGCCATGTGTGGCTGTGACGGGGATCAATCGATTGATCATGTCTGACCACAGAAAGCCGAACAGGTTAGACGCAGTTAAAGGGAGCTCTTTCAGACGCTGAGTGGGTGCCAGTTGCTATGTGCATGCTGATTGCACTCTGCTCTGAAATGGTCCTACTCGTGAAACAAATTCACAATCTACTTAATGGAGTTTTAGAGCAAAAAAATGTGTTTGAGAAACCGTGAGAAAAATGTCACATTTCAACCCTGAGCCAACCCTGTGGTATTCTTAATCTCATATAGTTCCATTACAGCTCCTAATTACTGCTGCCTGTAAAGCTCTGCTTTAAGGGACTATATATATATATATATATATATATATATATATATATATATATAATACAGATCTATAGAATCTGTCATTATTTCAGAAATTTAAAAAATGAGTTCAATCTGATGAACACATCTTCGCTTCAATTAAGGCAATTTTATTTATAGAGCACAATTCGTACACAAGGTCATTCAAAGTGCTTTACAGCTACATAAAATCACAAGAAGGCAATAAAATCATTAAAAAAAATAAAAAAATAAAAAAAAACATTAAAAATAATCATTAATTAATTAATTTAAAATTTTTGTTATTTGGTATATGATTTAGTTTTATTACTATTATTATTTTCCATGTAATATTTGAGTGTCTCTTTGAAGTATTGGAATTATTTACTGTAAAATTCTTGTATTTTACAAGAATAAAAAATACTTTTTATTACTTATTGTCAAGTATAGTATTGAATAGAATTAGTACTTAATTAATAGAATAGTACTTTATTCATCCCAGCTGGGAAATTACTTTGCAGTTGCAGCATACAGACAAATAAAAATAAACAAGCTAAATTTAAAAGCTGGTAGGGAAATAGAGCCATTAATTGTATGATTTATCATCCGATTAATCGTTAGTTGCAGCCCTAGTTGTGTCTGTTGATTATTTTCTGAAATCTCTAATTAAGAAAATGTATTTTTTAACAGTATCTCCAGACCTCAGTGAGTGAGGCATGGCCGGTGATCATTGTAACTTGTAACCCCGTGCTTATGTGGATATGAATGAATCTTGTCATTAAATGAATTCTTCTGACTGACGAGTGAAAAGCCAGCTTGATCCTGCTGAAATCTGTATGAATCAGCTCATTGAGAGTTTGAGCTGTCAGTCTCACCTCTCAGTTTGTCATTGTGGTTTTAGCCCTGTCTCCTTTCATTTTACTCTGTTTTTCTGCAGTTCAGAATCCTTCGGGGTGTTTTGTGCCGCCCACTCTCTGTTATATTCAGAATCTATGTTTCGGGTTGCTCTCCGAGGTCTGTTTTGTCTTTGATTACATATGAAGCAGTCTCGGGGGCATCTTTGCAGAGCCTGCAGGATCCTGTCTGTGGCAGACTTTAGCCTCTAAAACCTCCACAGATCTGTTGCTTAAGGCCTGCTCTGCCATGGCCTTCAGTCTAGACTTTTTCCACGATAGGATTTTACTTGATGTCAGACACTTCTTCCACCTTCCTCTTCATCACCATCTATATTTGGATGCATTTAAAGGGATAGTTCGACATGAAGCTTTATAACATCCCATATCAGCAACATCATTTCTGAACATCTTCTTACCCCCTGCTGCGTCCTGTGAGCAGAGTTCCAGCCTCGTTTTGGTGTTGAATTATGACCAATCCAATTATGTGATTAGTTTAGCTGGCAGTGATCAAAGGATCACTGCCAGCTAACTCTTCTCCAAGAAGAAAATCTTCTCCAAACATGTCAGAATGTATCTCACTCAGGAGCAGACTACAGAAAGATGCAACAGATGTTGGTTGTCCACATCTTTTCTCTGTATGTTCTGCGTTTTCCTGCAGCTGCACGAGGCTTTTTGTTTGTTTCTTTCTCCTCTGTGGCTGCGAACAAAAGGAATCCAAAGCATTCGGCTCTAACTCTCATGTGGATCATATCGATGTTCTCAATGTTAGCTTCATTTTAGCTCAAAGGAAAGCAAAAAGGAGACGATGACAGACAACCAAAAGCACAAAAAAAATTGTGTTATTTCACCCTGAATCTGTTGTGTTTCCACTCAGGTCGAAGATGTGAAGTAAATAATATAATAATAATAATTTATTTATGTAGCACCTTTCATACACAAAATTTAGCTCAAAGTGCTTTACAAATAAGATCAATATACAAAGTAAATAAAGTAAAATAACTACAAGAATAACAAAATAGAGTACAATAAGGCAAATTAAGCCCCCTGAAGTGTGAATGTCTCTTCTTGCTGGATTCCAGGGCTACCTTGCAGTTTAACCAGGAAGTGCATTTAAAGGGATAGACCGTGCAGACCGAAGTGCAGAGCGAGCAGCAAACACTGTAACAGGCGCGGCAGGTGGCAGCAGGCAGTGATACGAAAGGAGAGAAAATAGGGCCAAGAGATTGTGGGCTCTGACTTTTTCCTGGAGAACCATTTTGTGATGCAAATGTATTACTCTGTTGAACGCACATTGTTTTGAGAAGCAAAACGCTTTATTTTTTAAACCCCAGCCAACTAGCCGGACTACCTTCATCAACACCAAAACGAGGCTGGAACTCTGCTCACAGGACGCAGCAGGGGGTAAGAAGATGTTCAGAAATGATGTTGCTGATATGGGATGTTATACAGCTTCATGTCAAAAGAGGCGAACTGTCCCTTTAATATTGTTGCTCTGACCTTTGAAAATCCTCACCTCCCCCTCTTTCTGCTGGTCATAGAGCATCAGGACGCCGGTCCTCAGGTATGACCAGCCGTGCATTCTGGGAAGCTTTTAGCTATTTGTAACGGTGTACTTGCCATAGGTCCTGGCGAGGCGTCGCACTGACTCTTACACCTCGTCCTGACTGAACGCGATTGATAAAAAGTGATCAGAATGCGTACTTTTCAATCAGCCTGTCCTGACATGTCGCTCCGTCCAGCGATGACGCCGACCCCTTAAAAATAAAATCGCCCGCGCTGTCTCCATTTGGACGACATTTGGCGACGGCCTCCCGCCCCTTAACGCTTCTTATTGGTTGAAATGAACACGCTGCTTCCTGTTGACAAGCTAGTTAGCAACAGGTTAGCATCACTCAGGGAATAATGGACGAGGAGAAGCTGATCTTTACCGTGGAACAGCACCCAACGCTTTATGACCCCAAACACCCGAACCACAAAGATCTGAACCGAAGGGAGCCGGAGAACTCGGTGTTTCAGGTGAGGACATCCTGAACCAATAGAATCAGGACACCTTCGCGAAATTTCGTCGTCGTATCGCGTCAGTTTCGCTCGCTCGCTTTCATTCAGGATGAGGTGTTAGCATGCAGTTTGTTGCCATCCATGTATTGGAGGTGGCCGAGGGTCACTCACACTTCTATGAGGATGTGGCTGAGAAGATCCAGACCTACGCAGAACTGTGCTTCTTCTTGGTGTGTTCTCTAAAACCACCGCACTACCATCTGTTGAAGCTGGCTTCCAGTTTTCACTCAGTGGGGTCACATGGCACTGAAACGATCGGATTATTGGCTAAATTACAATCAGACTGAGTTATTAAGTGCATGTAGACACCTTAATCTGACTAAGAATTGGATCGGATGGGATTCAGACCCCGAGATAACTGGGCTGAAAGTCACTCTAAACCTGCTTGTAGACGCTGAAGCACGTGGTGAATCAGACTTTGCGTTCTGCGCATGCTCCAGATGTTTTCCCGGGGTCGTGACCCGGAAGTCAAAGCAGACGATATTCCTGTTGTTGTCGCCGTCAGAAAGAAACAAACAACGCGATGGAGAATGCTCCGTTGGGCATCGAGTTTGTGCAACAAGCAGCTCATCACAGACCAAATGTAGAGGGACGTAGCTTCATCTGGCTCTGCGTTCTCCATCTTTCTCCAACGCCTGAGTTTGTTGTTGTTGTTGGTGGTGAAGAGGTCAACAGGAAGTGGCTCTATTAGCAACAGTTGGAATGGGTACAGCGCCACCTATCATACCGGGGTATGACACGCTTTGTGCCTCTGATCCCATTCATTCACCGCCAGATATCCAAGGAGAATTACCCTCGCTCAGCTCAGTCTGATTGTAATTTAGCCAATAATCTAATCCTTTCAGTGTCATGTGACCCCACTGATGAACGTTAGAGGTGCTTTGTTGGGCTTTTACAGTGCAAAGCATTATAGTTCTGGTTTAATGGTCTCATTGAGAATCCTTATGATCAAAATGATCCAGTCTGGGGTTCCTTTTCGTGATGACAGTATTAGTAACAAGTAGCTCCCTCCTCTTACTGTCAGAGCACTTGCGGTTCACCATAGTTGGTGGTCTTCTGCTGCTCTGTAGTTCCCAAATGTGCCGCACTATTATATAAAAATCATCATGCAGTTTAGGAGAAAATGATTTTCTGAGGTGAAAGTTGTTCCATTAGAGGTCACAGCTTCCTAAGGAGGCATGAAGCCAGTTCGAATTCATTTTCATGGTGTGACGGCCGCTGTGGAAATGGATTAGGACCGGTCCTTCAGATGCACTCAAACTGACATGTGACAGAGTGTGGCTCATTGTTTAATGAGTGTGTGCAGAACGTGCCGGCAAAATGAAGTTGCCATGGAGTCGGTGAAGTGGACCTTTAGATCCTTTTCCTCCCGTGTTTATACACATCGCTCACCTTGAACAAATCCCTCAGTCCTGCTCGCTTTATGCTCCTTAGGATATAAATGAACATGGAACTGATCCCCGTCTCTTCTTTTTAGCACAACTCTGTAACTATGTAATATTAATTTGTTTTAAATATATAATAACATATAAAACATCCCACAAAAAAAAAGAAACGACACAGCCAATACATTTTCATTTAAGGCCACATTTACCTTAATACTGGGATGAGCGAAAGCTGGCATGCACGTCCATGGCTGTGTTCGAAACCGCATACTACATACTGCATACTCATCGATCAGACAGTATGCAGAGCGTTTACCCACAATGCATCTCGCTCCTGCCCGAGCCGAAATCAGCCGGCCTGAAGCTGATTTCTCTTAAGCTCTAAACTCTGTAAACTTTAGCAACATTTGAAACATTTTCAGGCGAGAAAGTAGTCGTTTAGATCCCCAACGTGTTGAAAACCTGACAAAATACCGGCTGTTTACAATTTTGTTCCCACGAATTCGGCGCTACTAAAGCTAGCCGCAGTGAGCAACGCACTTCCTGTTATTTTCACAAAATAAAATACCCGTTGCCTTTTATCATAGGGAAAGCCATTACCATACAATTGGTGCTTTTGTTTTGGAAACAGGAAGTGAACCTACCCTCGTTGTAGCTAGCTTGAAACTGCCGTTTTGACAGGAAATGACGATCGGCGACGTCACGTTACGTTGCATCTTGGGTAGTTTGAGTATGAGTAGTAACCTCCTGATGCATACCCAACATTTCGGAGAATCTAGTATGCATCCGGGAACTTCTCGCATACTAACTCAAATAGTTAGTAGGAGTAGTAGGAGAAGTATGCGGTTTCGAACACAGCCCTCGACTTTCTTCATGTTGTATTTGTAGTTTGTTGTTGTAATCATAGTGAGACATTCAAGATGTGCATGGTTTTTGTGCTGCTTTTTGTGCTGCTTTTTGCCCTTTTTTAATTAAAAACCGATCCATTGTGCCTGCATCTCGCGCTGGCTAAAGGAGCTAGCGTGCGCTGTGGTTTAAGTGGGCTGCGTTGCCAGGTTTAACAGTTCTCCCTTTAGGAAACACCATTAAGCCTTAATTAATACTTAATAAACATACTTAATACTACAAAAACGAAAACTTAATAAAAATACTTAATACTGTGCAGTATTTGCTGTGTGTTATTTGAAAAAATGTATTGTTATTGTTACCATACTGTTATCAGCTACTATGCGAGTGCGAGCCGCGTAATGAGTATCTCTGCTGTAACGAGTGGGGATTTGTGCTGAAGAATGAAGGTTAAATCTCTCATCAAGTGTGTCCCGAGCTTCAGAAATGGACAACTCTCAGCTCTTTGACACACACAGACGGACACAAGCTGTTTTTGTTGATATGATGTGCATCTGTTGCGTTTTCAATTGGAAACAAGAACCTAAAGCAGCCCAGATTAATAATGCATTCCCCATCTTTGTGGGTGTGTGTCTGCATGCGTGTTAATCCCTTCACTTTTGCTGCTGATTTTCTTTGTCAAGCGTGAGAGAGTAATTAATCAGATCTGAAATGAGATTCTGGAATTAAAACTGTGTGTGTGAGTGTGCGTCACCAGTCTTGCCCAAATTAATTCTGACAGGCAAATTATATCGGCTTCCTCCTATTCATCAGTTCTCTGCTGCATCTCCTCGGAGTTTGCCTCCCAGTTTTCCTCTTTTCCCCTTTCTTTGTCTCGTCTTCTCCTGCATGCCTCTCCCTCTTTATTACAGACTGAATTAAGTGATTTGTACATCTCGACTACCTCCCCTTGTTGCTGTGATTAACTGTATTAATGAATTAGGAGTGGTTAGGCTGCTGCTCTGCTGGGGGAGCGGGTGGACCTGGCTGTGGTTAAAAGGTGCTTCATCAGCACAGAGCATTTACCATTTATTGAATTGACAGCGAGGGTCATGATTGTACATTTGATTCCATCACAAATCCTTTAAATTTATTGTGAAAGGCATTCAGATCCCCAGACTTACTGGTTAAGTGTTACCCGCCATGGGCGTCAATTGGTTATGGCAGATGCCACACCTCGGCTCCAGGGGAAAATGTAAATGTTCTGTGTTTTTTATTATTAATTTATAGAATTACTCTGTGTCAATTTGTATTGATTATTGTATTATTTAATACATATAAATGAACTACAATTGAAATTCTGAACAACACAATCAATTTATCTAAGTATCATCTTCCCCCAACACTTGTATCCCCTTTTGAAATGTGGTATCTCCCACGAGATGACGAAGCCTGGAGGTCAACGCGGATGTTATTAGCGGGATTTGTTGTTTGCTAATCAATGTAAAATATTAAAAGGAAGCAGAAAACTTTAGATTTATTTATCACCAACAAAAGGGTGATGATGGGTCCAATGTTGCCCCAGCGGCGGAGGAAGGAGGACCAGGTAGTGAAGGCGGGATTCAGGCTGTTAGCCGCTAATGCTAATGCTAACAGGGAGACGGAGACGAGTCCATTGTTATGCTAGCGGCTATTTGAGTGAGACTGCATTTGCACACAGATAAGCTACATAGCAGACGTTTGTGGTGATTATTTGCTGAGCATGTATATTTATTGATCGATACCGTAGTCATGTGACTATAGTGACTTTGCCGTACCTTAGCTTTGGCTGAATTGACGCCGCTGTTCCCACCATCGTTATTACCAACGATTTATTATTGAGCTGTGAAATTATTTTTTATCGGACGACATTTAGGTCACGCCCCTTTTTGTGCAAATGACAGCGTCTTGATTGCAACAACCGAAAGCATCAAGTAGGGTTGTCGCGGTAACCGCAAAAATGAAATATCGCGATATGAAGAAGCCCACCGCCATCACCGCACGTCACCTGATCTCACCACAGCGCACGTCGAGAAGGAGACGATGGCAGTTGCACTGGTATCAAAACTAAATGTTACTTTGGGAGCATTTTGGCTTTCAGCCAAATGAGAAGGGGGAACCGGTACATTATTATATTTTGGTGTTATTACGGAAAATGTTGTGTTGAAAGATGATAGATACATATTGAAAATTGTGTTAGTAGCCTGTAAAAAGGCAATTACTGTACAAGAAAATGGTACAAGACAGACCCACCATCCCAGGAAGATTGGTTGAAAGTTATGGAGGAAATACATATTATGGAACATCTGACTTGTAAAACAAGGACCCAAGAAGATCAATACTGCCGGAAGTGGGAGAAATGGACTGAATACATAAAAATGACAGGACAAGGACAATCACATGACATCAAAAATTGATCAAACTGTAGAAACATGGTGATCCAACATGTTCTTTTTCACTTTTTTTGTTTTTTATTTGTTTCTCCCCTTCCCCTTGCACAATGTTATACACTGCTAAAGAAAAACAATAAAAAGAAAGTATAAAAAAAAAGCACGTCCAAAATTCTGCAGCGAGGTTACTGACCCGCACAAACAGAAGGGCCCATATTACTCCCATTCTTAAGTCCCTTCATTGGCTTCCAGTGGCTTTTCGTTTTAATTTCAAAATCCTGGTGCTGACTTTCAGAGCTCTCCATGGTCAGGCTCCTTCCTACATTAGAGCCCTTTTGTGTCCGTACACTCCCTCGCGAAGACTGAGGTCAGAGGACCAAAATCTTCTCCTGGTCCCTCGCACTCGTTTTAAGACACGAGGAGATCGCTCCTTCCAGGCCGTCGCTCCGCGGCTCTGGAATGATCTCCCACTCTCGTTACGTTTGCTTGATTCAGTGGCATTGGCAGCAAAATCAAGGTTAGAGCCACTTTTACCACAACATACTAAAGTCCCCTTTTGCAAATATGCATTTCTACATGTAAAACATCCCACAAAAAAAGAAACAACACAGCCAATACATTTTCAATTTAGACCACATTTACCTTAATACTGGGATGTTGTTGGAAGCTTGTAAATATAGTTCACCGCTTCTGCTGAGAAGGAAGGTCTCGGATAAATCATCAACCAAAGAAAGGAGCACAACGCAAACAGGAAGTCGAATGTGTTGTTAGAGACACCAAAAGATGCTTTACATCTAATAAAATTAAAAAAAATGGCATCATAAATGCTCCTTTCATCAAAAAATGTCCCATGTCTGCAAACGTGTTATGATTGGAAATGTGTCTTATTGTTACAGTGGAAATGAGCTGAAATGCAGAGTTTTTCCAAGCAGTCCAACAGTGAAAACGTGTCACATTGATTCCCAGTCCAAGAATAATATCTGTTTCATTTCCATGAGGAAACTGGGCTAATTGGCTGTCAGTTAGTGAACAGAGTGCTGTCAGATCCATTCAGGGCTCATTTTAGGGGAATTAGCAAACAGTGTGCTCATTCTGCAGCAGGGAGAACACAACACACGGGGAGAAGAACCTTTAGAGGTAATTACATCTAAACTGCCACTTCCACATCTTTGTGCAGGCAGCTTTAATGTATGATAATACGTATTACAAGTTGAATCCATCCATTTATTCCTCGTGATTGAAGAAAAAGTTCCTGCAACTATCTTTAAATTTCTTACAGCATGTTTTTTTTTTACAAAGACAGATTGTTTAGCTGTTAAACAAAGTTGTTTTGTGGCGTATCTGCTTATTTTCTTACAAAATACAAAAAGCTTAATGAACAACTCTCCAATGGTGATTCCAAAAACTACCATAAATCGGACATATTTAGCATAAATTGCTAAAGATTTCTGTCAGGATGCTTAGACTGAATTTAAAAAAAGAAGCTGTGTAGATGTGAACAGCTGCTCTGTCGTGTTTTAGTGTTAGAAGCAGACCGAGTGAAATCTGTCAGCGATGATATGTGGATGTCAAAGATTGGCTGATTAATTTTCTGAGTGATAAAATGCTAATTAGCTGCCAGACGGGCAGCAGAGTCATCTGAGTTTATTAGAGCCACAGCTCTAGAATATTAACAGGATTTTCTGAACGTTATTTCGGAGCTTCTGTGCCTGTAAAGTCATTTCTAACTTTGCAACAGTCCTGTTGTTGTATTGAAATGAGCAGGAATGGGTTCTTTACTGCTCATGAAGCAAATAATACAGTAAAAAAAAGATATTGTTTGATTCTGCTGAGGGATTTAGTCCCAATAAAGGACTCAGATATTAACTCTGCTGAATACTGCAACACAATGAGAAATTCTGCTTTGGATTTAAGTAAAAAACAGGTAAAAAGGGACATTTCACAGTTTTTTGGAGTATGGAGCACTTTGGGGCGGCTGTAGCTCAGGAGGCGGAGCGGTCGCCCACCAATCAGAGGGTCGGTGGTTTGACTCCGGCTTCTCAAAATCTTGTTTTGTATTCTGTTGTTGCATCTTGTAAAACTGTTCATTTGTTTTGTGAACTGGTGTCTTTCACACCGTTAATGTGTCAGACCCGATTCAGTTGAAGGAGATTTTTAAGTTGCAGTACTGTGGTTGAGGACTTGGACAGATGCTGAAGGCACGAAGGGTAATAAGTATAAGTACAAGAATAAGTTTTCTTATTACCAAGAGAGCAGGAAGTACCGGGGCTACATATTGGCACACATCAATAAAAAAATCTGCCTCCTATTCTGTGGGACTGAAAGAGGAAGCTTCATGTTTGGTTTCAGTCTGAAACATCTGTTTCTCAGGCCTGGGATTGTGCTTAAAGGGATAGTTCGCCTCTTTTGACATGAAGCTGTGTGACATCCCATATCAGCAATACATTTCTGAACATCTTCTTACCCCCTGCTGCGTCCTGTGAGCAGAGTTCCAGCCTCGTTTTGGTGTTGATGAAGGTAGTCCGGCTAGTTGGCTGGGGTTTAAAAAATAAAGCGTTTTGCTTCTCAGAACAATATGCGTTCAACAGAGTAATACATTTGCATCACAAAATGGTTCTCCAGGAAAAAGTCAGACCTCACAATCGCTTGGCCCTATTTTCTCTCCTTTCGTATCACTGCCTGCTGCCGCCTGCCGCGCCTGTTACGGTGTTTGCTGCTCAGAAGCAGCGGACTGCACAGTCTGCACTTCGGTCTACACACCCTAGTTCCTGAGGGCCGTGGTCCCGAGTTCCCGAGGGCCGTGGTCCCGAGTTCCCGAGGGCCGTGGTCCCTAGTTCCCGAGGGCCGTGGTCCCTAGTTCCCGAGGGCCGTGGTCCCGAGTTCCCGAGGGCCGTGGTCCCTACTTTCCGAGGGCCGTGGTCCCGAGTTCCCGAGGGCCGTGGTCCCTACTTTCCGAGGGCCGTGGTCCCTAGTTCCCGAGGGCCGTGGTCCCGAGTTCCCGAGGGCCGTGGTCCCTAGTTCCCGAGGGCCGTGGTCCCTAGTTCCCGAGGGCCGTGGTTCCGAGTTCCCGATGGCCGTGGTCCCTAGTTCCCGATGGCCGTGGTCCCTAGTTCCCGATGGCCGTGGTCCCTAGTTCCCGAGGGCCATGGTCCCTAGTTCCCGAGGGCCGTGGTCCCTAGTTCCCGAGGGCCGTGGTCCCGAGTTCCCGAGGGCCGTGGTCCCTAGTTCCCGATGGCCGTGGTCCCTAGTTCCCGATGGCCGTGGTCCCTAGTTCCCGAGGGCCGTGGTCCCGAGTTCCCGAGGGCCGCGGTCCCTAGTTCCCGAGGGCCGCGGTCCCGAGTTCCCGAGGGCCGCGGTCCCGAGTTCCCGATGGCCGGGGTCCCGAGTTCCCGAGGGCCGCGGTCCCTAGTTCCCGAGGGCCGCGGTCCCTAGTTCCCGAGGGCCGCGGTCCCGAGTTCCCGAGGGCCGCGGTCCCTAGTTCCCGAGGGCCGCGGTCCCTAGTTCCCGATGGCCGCGGTCCCTAGTTCCCGAGGGCCGCGGTCCCTAGTTCCCGAGGGCCGTGGTCCCTAGTTTCCGAGGGCCGTGGTCCCCAGTTCCTGTATGTCCGAATGAGGGTAAAAACGGCCCCGTTCCTGAAAAGGTTCTAGGAACTGCTGACGGTTACTACAGTGGGAATGCGGCTTTTTCTGGACAGATCACCTTATCGGCTCCTCACTAACCGTCTCCCTCCTCTCTGAGGGCCACGTTTACCCGGATCCTCCCTCTGGCTTCCAACGCCACGCACCTGTAAATAAACTCTGTTCTAACTCCTCTTTGTGAGTTGGCTCGGCACCGACTGTAACCCTGACCAGATTTGGGTATACGGACGGATATCCTCACTTTATGCACACGTATGACGTCCGTAAAGAAAGAGCTGAACGCCAGTTGGCAGTGGAGACCGGTGCCTGGTCAGTCGAGCAGCAGGGAAAACTTTCAGCCGACTTTGTGACATCAGCAGCTGCTCCATGCTGCTGTTTATAATGCCTGTAATTTAGAAAAGGTAGAGGTGTGAACCAATCATCGAGATGATCTCAGTCATCGAGATGATTTCAATCATCATTGCCTGCTGTGATTACATGGCTGGTACTGTTTCTACAGTCTGAGCTCTGTGTGTGGAGTGAACGGCCTCAACGGGAGTCTGAGGACTCAGCAGGTGTGCACAGATTCAGTCACAACTGGGCAAGATCATTTGTCATCGAATGGAAAAAGCTGAATAATAAAGCTGCCAGTTTTATGTTCTCATGGCACAAACGCAGGAAAGCAGTTCCTTATGTTCTAGCATTTTCTAAATGTTTTAGTGTTCATATTTGGTACATTTTTGTCTCTGGTACGATTCCTTCATGATGTCATAGTCTGAATGTCGTGCTTCTGTGCGTTTAGTAATTTAAAGGGACAGTTCGCCTCTTTTGACATGAAGCTGTGTAACATCCCATATCAGCAACATCATTTCTGAACATCTTCTTACCCCCTGCTGCGTCCTGTGAGCAGAGTTCCAGCCTCGTTTTGGCGATCAGCCCCAACTGTGAGCACTTTTAAATCCAGGTTGAAAACATTTCTCTTACGGTGTGCTTATGGTTGAGTTTATATATATATTTTTTCCACTCTTCTTTGATTGCTTTTAACTGTGTTTAAATTTTCATTCTATTTTTTTCCTCTTTAAATTGCTTGTCTTTATGTAAAGCACATTGAGTTGCCTGTGGTATGAAATGCGCTGCATAAATAAAGATGCCTTGCCTGGATGAAGGTAGTTCCGGCTAGTTGGCTGAGGTTTAAAAAATAAAGCGTTTTGCTTCCCAAAACAATATGAGTTCAACAGAGTAATACATTTGCATCACAAAATCCAATCCAATTATGTGATTATTTAGCTAGCTCAAAGGATCACTGCCAGCTAACTCTTCTCCAAGAAGAAAATCTTCTCCAAACATGTCAGAAGGTATCTCACTCAGGAGCAGACTACAGAAAGATGCAACAGATGTTGGTTGTCCACATCTTTTCTCTGTATGTTCTGCGTTTTCCTGCAGCTGCACGAGGCTTTTTGTTTGTTTCTTTCTCCTCTGTGGCTGCGAACAAAAGGAATCCAAAGCATTCGGCTCTAACTCTCATGTGGATATATTCAAATTTCTTTATTAGGATAAACCCCTTGAGGTGAATCACCTCGTTTTCAAGGGGGTCCCAAGAAAACAAATAACAAACAAGTACAACATACAAACAACATTCACACACATACATCGGAAGAAATAACCAAGAAAATACAAACATTCAGCCTAAGCATACAGCACATGATAATACATTATAGGCAGTTACATTGAATGCATATCATGGGGTAAAGTAAAGTAAAGTAAAATAAAGTAGCTGTACTATATATACAAAATCATAACAATAAAGACTTAGAAATGGGCAAAAGGTGAGTCATCTCATGAGGAGATGGTGAAATAAGATGGAGCCTCAACAACCCTTAAACAATAAAGTACTTCAGGTCATACAAGAACATTCAACCTTGAGGTGAGACGACAATGCACGCTTGAACAAAGTCAGAGTAGGGAGAGATCTGATGGTAGCAGGTAAGTTATTTCAATCAGCAGGAGCTTTAAATTTGAAGGCTCTTTTGCCGATGGCCTTTTTAACTAGAGGAACGGTGAAGAAGAGCTGAGAGGTATGTCTAACTTGGTGGGTTGATGTAAAACGAAAGAGATACTGTTTCAAATATGGGGGGAAATTAAAGTTGAAACTTTTATAAATAAACTCAAGCCAGTGCAAATGTCTTCTCAAGTCAGGAGAAGGGAGATTGAGGTTTAGGTACAGTGCACAGTGGTGTGTATGGAAATCAATACCGAGAATAAATCTACACATTCTATTGTAAGCAGTGTTTAGCGGGGCTAGAACAGATTTCGGAGCATTGAGATAAACAACGTCACAATAGTCTAATAAGGGAAATAGCAGTTGAGTAGCAAGTTTTTTCCTAACTTTTAAGGTAAAACAGTGACGAGAGCGGTAAAGAGTACCGAGACCAAAGTTTACTTTATGCAGTATATGATCAATATGAGGTTTGAATGAAAGGTTAGAGTCAAGCCATACCCCTAAATATTTAAAACTGTCAACTCTATGCATCATATCGATGTTCTCAATGTTAGCTTCATTTTAGCTCAAAGGAAAGCAAAAAGGAGATGATGACAGACAACAAAAAGCACAAAAAATTGTGTTATTTCCCTCTGAATCTGTTGTGTTTCCACTCAGGTCGAAGATGTGAAGTAAATAATATAATAATAATAATATAATAATAATAATTTATTTATATAGCACCTTTCTTACACAAAATTTAGCTCAAAGTGCTTTACAAATAAGATCAATATGCAAAGTAAATAAAGTAAAATAACTACAAGAATAACAAAATAGAGTACAATAAGGCAAATTAAGCCCCCTGAAGTGTGAATGTCTCTTCTTGCTGGATTCCAGGGCTACCTTGCAGCTTAACCAGGAAGTGCATTTAAAGGGATAGACCGTGTCAAAAGAGGCGAACTGTCCCTTTAAAGCTGTAATCCAGTTGGATATAATCATTTAGATAAGTGAAACATCTTCTGCTGGCTGTAGTTTAGGAGACACTGCTGATCGTATAACCTCTTACAACTAACGCATTACAGCAAGATTATTCATCCGTTGCTCTCATGTATATAAATGAGCTGAAATGATGAGATTTACATGCAGAATGATACGAGTCAGTAGGGCCATCTCTCACCGTAGTCTTTGTAGTTGAGCTTATTCCATTTGTCTCATTTATGCCTCCTCTCCTTCTTTCTCCTGAGTTCTCTGCCATCGATTTCAGCAAAACGTTTAGAAAGATGCCCTGAATGCACCTGGGGGGTTATAGGGTTGGACGCCATTTATTGGAGGGAGAGTTGGAAAGGTGCCTGACACACTAATCCCAGATTTAAACTGAATCTAAAATAATTTGCACATCTTTACAAACACCTTAAACCCCATCTGACAGAAATGATAGAACACAGCAGCGGGCTGCAGAAAAGTGATAGTTGGATAACGAAGCTGTGTTGCATTTAATTGAAGTAGGTTTAAAATGATGGCTTAGAAGTGAGGACGTCTTTTATTAGATGCCTGCCACCTCTGGATTGGCTCAGACACAAGGAGATGAGTCACGGAGAGCAATCAAGGATGTACAAATGAAGAACTAGGAAATGGGGAGAATGGCTGGGGTCAGGCACACTTTAACAAAGGTATTAAAGTACTTAAAGTACATCCGATACTGAAAATAGTCCCAAACAAATCCAGAAATGCCACCTGTTCCATTGATGTTTGAGAAAAGAGAAATGCTTAGTTTCTTTTTAGGGAAAAATTGAGATTTTTTTTTACTGTTTTCTTGAATTAAACTTAAACTTATTAGAATTAAAAACTTAGAATTAAACTTAAACACAGACAGGACACAGATTTTTAACAATTTCACGCTGTCAATTGAGAATATTTAAAGGAAAAACATCTAAAAAAATAAGTTTTTACTTTTAAAGTGGTGGTTATTCTTCTTTTTCAATCTTTTTTTGGTCCCCATTTGTCCTCTTTGACCTGTAGTATTTCATCCTCTTCGGCGCTTGCGTTGCTGAAGTCTCTCTGCTTGTTGCACGAAGCAAAAACTGCAGAAACTTTCAGCCTGTCTGTGTATTCCGGCTCATTTGTGAACTGTGTTGAGTTTGTGAAGCGCCAGCCGCCTTCTGGAGGGGAAGTGGAGGGATTAAGGGTCACCGCTGAGCACTTTAACCAGATGAGCTTTTCTGAGCGAGAGCCTCGGTGTGTGAACAGGCTTCGTAATGAGCTGCCGGGAAGCTCACTCCTGAAAATCACAGAGCAAACAGAGTCATCATGGAGGAAGTCATGTTAAACTCGGTGCTGATGCGGATTAGAAGAGAGACAAGAGGAAAAAACAGGACTTTCTGCCTCTGGATGATGGCGTCGCTGCCCCCTGCTGACCATAACTAAACCCCGCTGTTTTGGGACATCTCCAGAAGACCAGGGCTGTGTTCGAAACTGCAAACTACATACTCATCAATCAGACAGTATGCAGAGTGATTACCCACAATGCATTTCGCTCCTGCCCGAGCCAAAATCAGCCAACCTGAAGCTGATTTCTCTTAAGCTCTAAACTCTGTAAACTTTAGCAACATTTGAAACATTTTCAGGTGAGAAAGTAGTCGTTTAGATCCCCAACGTGTTGAAAACCTGACAAAATACCGGCTGTTTACAATTTTGTTCCCACGAATTCGGCGCTACTAAAGCTAGCGCTTTAATGAGCTAACGCACTTCCGGTTATTTTCACAAAATAAAATACCCGTTGCCTTTTATCATAGGGAAAGCCATTAGGATACAATTGGTGCTTTTGTTTTGAAAACAGGAAGTGAAGCTACCCTCGTTGTAGCTAGCTTGAAACTGCCGTTTTGACAGGAAATGACGATCGGTGACGTCACGTTACGTTGCATCTTGGGTAGTTTGAGTATGAGTAGTAACCTCATGATGCATACCCAACATTTCAGAGAATCTAGTATGCATCCGGGAACTTCTGCTTACTCAAACTCGCATACTAACTCAGAAAGTTAGTAGGAGAAGTATGCGGTTTCGAACACAGCCCAGCTTTATGTTCTCGAATAGCTCTCAGAGCTAAAACGATATGGGAGGAACATTTCTATTAGATTCTGGAAGATTTCGAGCTGATGTTCACGAATAATATCGAAGTTTGTTGCTGCTGATCATCTGTGGTAATAAAATACTGGTGCAGAAAATATCTCTATTTTAGATAAAGAATATGTAAGAATGACTCAAATACAGAGAAGTAACACGTTCCTGTGCACATCTGTCCACAGACGACTGTGGGACTGGTCAAAGAATCTGAACTGTTTGATTTCTCTAAGAGCTAAAGCAGCTTCCACGCTTCCTTCACTATGTTACATCTTATCTTTTGCATATTAAGTATCGCTCTTTGAGGAAAAGAAAGATCATTCCGTCCAGTGATGCCTGATTATTTTCATTCAGCCCTGCTAACTGGGACTGAAGAGGTGAGTGGGAGCAATCTGTGACCAAATCTTTGGCTCTTTGTTGCTTTTATTTTCTTGTTTTTGAAGATTCAAACCATGTTAACAAAGTAATATGTTCTAATATAAGATGAGCACTTCTTTGCTAAAGTATTGGAGCCGCATCTTTATGCTCGTACCTGTGAAAAGTTCAGTGATTTACATGATTTGCTTGTTGGTAATGAGGTAACCAAAGGTGTTCGTGGTGCAGCATAAAATGCATCCATCCGTTTTCTGTACCCCTGTTTAGGGTCATGAGGGGAGCTGGAGCCGATCCCAGCTGCCAGAGGGCGAGAGGCAGGTTACACCACCAGTTCATCACAGGGCTTTAATGGAATAGGATGTAATTATAGGACTACAGTTACCCCCGATACAAGCAGGACTTAGAATGGTTTCCGTCTCTTCTTTCCTTTCATGGAGTCTGGTTGAGATGTGGTGATATCTGTGCATGAATTGAATTGGATGAACTTTCATCCCGCTTCCTCACATGTTTTCATCACCATGCCAGAATATATATATATATATATATATATATATATATTCAGCCCTTTCTGTGGATCAAAGTCTTTTGTCGGGGTCTCTGCTTTAACAATAGAGGGCAGTTTGAAGCTGCTTGACATCCCTGTGGCATTTATTCATGGAGTCCAGGCTGTAATTCTCAGCCGTGTCTGAATGGAAAATGTATTGTTTATGTTTTAAGTTGGCTTTCCTTATGCCACAGATCTTCTGTCTGTAGTTTGAATCCCACTGCAGAACTGAACAATGAAGCATATTTCTGTGCATGAATATTCTGCCATGGTCCACATCTCCCTGCAGGAAAAATAGGAATTGGATTTTTTGTTGTTACGGTATGAGAGAAACTCTCCCTCCAATAAATGGTGAACGTAATTCTATCTCAGCATCCAGTCTGGTAAGTTTCCAGAGGTGGGTAGTAACGAGTTACATTTACTTGAGTAAGTTTTTGAAATAATTATACTTCTAGGAGTAGTTTTAAATCTCTATACTTTTTACTTTAACTTGAGTAGATGTGTGCAGCAGAAACTGTCCTCTTACTCCGCTACATTAGGCTACAATGAGCTGGTTACTTTTCTTCTTACCTCTTTGGTATTCTACGCCTCATTATTTTTATCCCCCCGCGTACGCCTCATTTTAATGTTTTATTCTGACAGAGAGAGAGACTTCCACCAAAGGCTCTACCACCTGACTGTGTTCCACCAATCAGACGCAGCCGTGCAGTCTGGTCACGTGACCATACTCGATCTCAGCGGCGGGACGGTTAGCTTTAGCATTAGCAGTCGTAGCAAACAAAGAAAGAAACAGATGAAAAATGTCAGAACCAACGGTGGGAAATGAAGACGCAGACGAGGCCTCATACTGAAAGCATGTTTACCTTACAAAGAGTGAGAAACAGCAGCTACATTATGTGTCTTCTGTGTCAACCAAAACAAACGCACATTTCAGCAGAAACTCAACATCTAACTTGAGGAAACATGTAGCGCTAAGTTTCCTAAACTCGTTTTACCCCCATGGATAGGTGAATGTTTGTTTTTTAGGTTACATATGGGTTACATATGTTTTAAACATTTCCTAAGTCTCTTATTTTTTATTAAAGTACTTGAATTTACCGGGATTATTTTAATTTAAGCTATTTTGTAATTAATTAATTCATTGTAATTTTTGACCGATTCCACGCCTTGTATATGATCGAACTTGTCCTACAGATTTAATTTTTTTATTGAAGTTCTTGAATTTATTATGATTTAGCTATTTTGTAATTAATTAATTCATTCATTCATTTTAATTATTTTTATCAACTGGATGAACTCTAATTGGCCTAAAGATGATTATTTAGTATTTTTGTCTGTCTGATTGAATGCTTGTGTTAACAAATAAATCAGACGTTACTCAACAGTTACTCAGTACTTGAGTAGGTTTTTCACCAAGTCATTATTTGGATGAATACTTTTTACTTTTACTTGAGTACACTTTTTGGCTGCTCTGCCCACCTCTGTAAGTTTCCAGTATGTTCCACCACTTTGACCGTTTTGCATGTTGTCTTGTTAAATAAAAGCATTTATTGTACTTAGAAAGCGTTCCTGCTTCTGTCACCATCACGCTTGGTTGCTGCTGCTTTGGTTTCCGAGTCTTCGGTGAGGGTTGAGCAGGTTTACGCCCTCATAGGACCTGCAGCAGCAACCAGTCTTCACCAGATTGTCTCACTTCCCAAGTGGTAATTTGGCCGACTCCTTATATGCAAAGCGGGTTTATTTCCAGCACTTACCTCGCCTTTTATCTCCCACGGAACTGCTCCAGTGGTTCTCTGTCCGTGCCCTGGTTTCCTCATTGTAACCAGGCTGCTTTGACATGCCCATAACTCTGAAATCTGCTTATTTTGCTCTGTTCACCGCAGCTGGAAGGAATAGCTCACAAAGCACGTCCCATTCTGTCTGAAGAGGCCGTTAGTCTGCGACTCTGAAGCTCTCTCTTACTTTTGTTCGAGGTTTGCTGAGTGCTTGCTCTGTATTCTAACCGGCTTTCTATTGTTCTAATTTGTAGAGCTTGTTCTTTTATTTCTTTCCAATTAATCGTAGTTGCCATCCAGCTGGTGTCAGCTTGTGATTGTCACAGGTGTCGGTGATTTGTTGCTCCCTCTGTGTATATTCTGCCCAGCTTTATTTGTGGCTCAGTCACTGTTTCTGCCCCCGGTTGGGGTTTAAGTTCCTTCCAGTGGTCATACTGGTGTTCCTACCCACAACCCTCTCCTTTAGGCCAGTGGTTTTCAAAGTGGGGGGCCACCAGGGGGCGCTAGTGGGACCTCAGAAAATTGGAGGGAAGATAAGAAAAAAATGCAAAAATACAAAAAATAGAATCTAATTTTTTTTAAACATAATTATTCGGGCTGGGCGAGTTAACTCGTTATTATCGCGTTAACTTGTTAATTATTTAACGCTGATAAATATTTTATTGCGCATTAACGCAGGTTTTATTTTGTAAAAGTCTGTCGCTTACAGGCTTTTATTTTGTAAAAGTCTGTTGCTTTCTGCTGCGGATCCACCAAACCTGGAGAAGGGTACGGAACTGTTACTCGGCCATTTTCATTTTAAAGTTGGACATCACCGCTACAGGTGCTCCTTGGTCTCTGTGTAAAGCTCACAGAGCTAACAGCGCTACTTCCTGTTTTACTTGTTTCAACATAAAAGCACGTATTTCAAAATCAACTCTGTAAACTTTAGCAACATTTGAAACATTTTCAGGAGAGAAAGTAGTCCTTTAGATCCCCAACGTGTTGAAAACCTGACAAAATACCGGCTATTTACAATTTTGTTCCCACGAATTCGGCGCTACTAAAGCTAGCCGCAGAGAGCAACGCACTTCCGGTTATTTTCACAAAATAAAATACCCGTTGCCTTTTATCATAGGGAAAGCCATTACCATACAATTGGTGCTTTTGTTTTGAAAACAGGAAGTTAACCTACCCTCGTTGTAGCTAGCTTGAAACTGCCGTTTTGACAGGAAATAACGATCGGTGACGTCACGTTACGTTGCATCTTGGGTAGTTTGAGTATGAGTAGTAACCTCATGATGCATACCCAACATTTCGGAGAATCTAGTATGCATCCGGGAACTTCGCTTACTCAAACTCGCATACTAACTGAAAAAGTTAGTAGGAGAAGTAGTAGAAGTATGCGGTTTCGAACACAGACATTGTCCGAGAATTGCTTGGTGAGGACGCTGTCCCACTCTTTGATGACGACGGATTGTTGACATGGCCCAGGACGTATCTGCTCGGCTTTTGGAGCAGGTGAGAGCCAGCGAAGCACAGATGTATCCGACGAGGCCCAACTGCTTTGTGTATATTAGATTTATTTCCCAGGAAAGATTTGTGGAGGAAATACTATTTTGTAAAGCACTTGAAAGAAGTTTTGGACGATTACATCGAGGCTAACGGATGAAAACAATGTTGATTAATAGTATTCCTATGCTAAAAAAATGTAATAATTATTGAATAGTGAATAAAAGAAAGAAAAATACGTCCTAAAAGTTGATGTCTGTGGTTTGCAAAGGGGGTCCCTGGCCAGAAGCTAATACTGTTTGGGGGGCCTCGGCATGGAAAAGTTTGGGGAACCCCTGCTTTAGGCGTATGTTTGTGTATTCACCTGCTGCCGCCTCCTGTTTTTTGGGTTCTCCACCTTCTAAAATTGCTGGATAAGTATGTAGAAAAGGAGCTCTGTGGCAGTATTCTCCAAATGCTTGTTCCTCGGAGTGAACACACTCTGGGTGCCCTTCACTGACTCTTAACAGCTACTCTCAGAGGTTTTGCTATTGTGTGCTCGTTCTTTTAGAATTGAGGGGCAGAGTTACTGAAATGAGCCCCTGGTCTGGTGCAACAATGCATTTTTCCAGTCGGTGTTTGGCTGCGGCTCAGGTTGTCCATCAGGTCGTGTCCCATCCATTCACTAAATGTTGATGACGTGATTTTCCTCCAGAGATACGACACCTCTGCAGACTCAAGGACACATCCTGATCTGTTTAAAGGGAGCAGCATTCAGACTGCAGAGGGCTCAGGTTGGGATCTGACAATGCTCAAGAGTTCTCAGTCTTCATGTGACCCCAGAGATCAGGGGTGGCCAACCAGTCGGAGACTGAGAGCCGTATTTTTTACTGTGTTACCACAAAGAGCCGCATCAAACACATGAACATCACCCCATCCCTTCCTCTCTCTCACACCTCTGCTCAGCCACATTTTTGTCAATGTCAAACACCAACATGATTGTAGCGACTAATATAAAAAAAACTAAATAGTCTGAACACTCGTCGGTATAATCCGTTAGGCTTCCCAGACTTTCTTCACTGTACTCCAGTGTTTTGTTTTTGTTGTTCCCAAAAAAAAAAAATGCCCTAAATCCAGGTTTAGTGGCACAATGCTGGCTCAGTTCTCACTTGGACATTTTCAGCATGTATAAAGCATTGCTGACTGACAAAACCTATGTGAGAGGTTCTTTTCTTTCCCCAATTTCAACATTTTCTCGAAATATCTCAGTGTGGATCTAAATTAGAGCCTGATTAAAGCGCTTCACCTTTGTATCAACACGATGATTCACAGGATCTGAAAGTGATGTCCTTAAGAAAGAGGAAAACATCCAGCAAAGACCTGACACAGGAGCTGAGAGATGCATCTGGACCTTCAGCTGATCCATCTGCTGTTGGCCCAAGCCTCATCAGAAATGGGCTCCATGGAAGGGTGGCTGTCAGGAAGCCGTTCTTAAGGAAGGGAAACAGGGAGAAAAGGCTGAGCTGTGCCAAAGGACACAAGAAGTGGGCTGAAAATCAGCGGCAGCAGGTCTGATGGAGGGATGAATCCTCCCCAGAGCCCGGAGCTCAACATTACTGAAGCAGTGTGGGATCATGTTGGCAGAGAACGCAACAAAAGGCAGCCCACATCCAAAGAAGAGCTTTGGGATGTCTCTTATGAATTACAAAATCTTTGTTTTAATATAGTAAGAGTTCCGCAAAAGTGCGAATAGGGACGGTGAATTTATGATTAAGAAAAGATTCATCTTGACTGGAGAATTACTCAAAAGCTGTCACCAAACTGAGCCTGCAACTCTTAAATTGGATGAAATACACGCCTGTAATTATACTCAGAAGTGCTCATGTGCATTAGGATTTCCTTCCCTGGAAAAGCTCATTCAAATCCAGGGTGTGCAGCTATGTTTACAAACCTTTAACCCTTGCAGTAAGACACGCGCAGTTCCTGTTCGCTGCTGGTTGGGATGTTTCACTGTGTGCTGCCGCCCCCTGGTGGTCACAAGGAGAACTGCAGCCCCACTGGCTCTCAGACTATGGACCACTTCCAGGTGGCGCAGGGTTTCAGAGAAACTTCAGGAAACATCAAAGATTCTTTTGCAAAAAAGCAGTTTACTCATAAAACATGTGAATGTTAGAATAAATAGATAATTTGCAGATTTTAAAAACTGTTTAGTAGGCTTGAGTTGCACTATTAAACACTATTTAATGATGGTAAAGTGAAGCATCCTGCTGATGCTGTCATAACAGAATGTGTTTGAACCTACTTTTAGCATATTTACACAACGTGATAAAAGCTTTTAATCCAGAATGGTTATCATTGAGGACGGATTCAAAACAAACCTGTTAAAGCAGGCGGCACCTGATAAGCATTGGATCAGAACCTGACCATTTTAACCTATTTCTTGGATTTCTGGTAAGAGAGAGGTTCTGTGCGGCCTTTTACCGGATCATTATACTAATAATCTAAAACTCAAGTTTTATTCAGGCTTAATTAAAAGGGGATGCATTTATTTTGCTGTTGCTTGTTTTTAAATTAATTTAAATTATTTTATTTGTTTCTCTTTATATTCTTTTATGTATTTTTAATGCTTCTTCAGAGGGCTGTGGTCCCTAGTTCCCGAGGGCCGTGGTCCCTAGTTCCCGAGGGCCGTGGTCCCTAGTTCCAGAGGGCCGTGGTCCCTAGTTCCCGAGGGCCGTGGTCCCTAGTTCCCGAGGGCCGCGGTCCCTAGTTCCCGAGGTCCTTGGTCCCTAGTTCCCGAGGGCCGTGGTCCCGAGTGCCCGAGGGCCGTGGTCCCTAGTTCCCGAGGTCCGTGGTCCCTAGTTCCCGAGGGCCGCGGTCCCTAGTTCCCGAGGTCCTTGGTCCCTAGTTCCCGAGGGCCGTGGTCCCTAGTTCCCGAGGGCCGTGGTCCCGAGTTCCCGAGGGCCGCGGTCCCTAGTTCCCGAGGTCCTTGGTCCCTAGTTCCCGAGGGCCGTGGTCCCTAGTTCCCGAGGGCCGTGGTCCCTAGTTCCCGAGGGCCGTGGTCCCTAGTTCCCGAGGGCCGCGGTCCCTAGTTCCCGAGGGCCGCGGTCCCTAGTTCCCGAGGGCCGTGGTCCCTAGTTCCTGTATGTGCGAACGAGGGGAAAAAATGGCCCCGTTCCTGAAAAGGTTCTAGGAACTGCAGAAGGTTCCTACAGTGGGGATGCGGCTGGTATGGTGGGATGTGCTCCATCACCAGGTTTTAAGTAGCAGCTACATAAACAGAGCACACGGTCCCAGGCAGAAACAGACTCTTTCATTCAGGCTGTTGGTTGTGTTGGATGGTTGATGGATGGATTTCACTGTGAACATTTTTTAGAGAAGTCATTTAAAACGTGTGGTGATGTCACCTGAGGCGCCGCAGATGCTTCCCTCTCCCCCGGGCAGCAGCTCCTCACCTGCAGGCTGACGGCTGCAGTTAGTTTTATCTCGTGGTTACAGGGGGAATCGTCCTGAACTCTCTGCTCTCGTCTGGTTTTCTCCTCCAAAGACCCCCTGATGCTGATGCTGCCGCCTCTGATCCAGCTGGAGAACCGACGGCTTCCTTAGTCTGCAGAGAGCAGAGAAAAGAGGGGCATACAGAATAAATAAACAACATATAAATGCTGTTTAAATCACTTCTGTAATAACAAAGTGTTTTTATTTCATGTTTGGAGCATCAGGTGAGGTTTAACCCCAAGTCCCAACAGCAATGTGTCCCAACATCACAATTCTGATGAGCTAAACTTGTTAAATGTGTCTCTGTGAGCCTCTAACATGCTCCTAAATGAGTTAATATTCAATGCACTGATTGAGTTAAAGGCTTAATAAAAGTATAGATGATATGTGTTAGTTAATATTTAAATACAGTTTGTTTATATCTACACAAACTGAACTAAATATATCTTATAATTACATTCAGTCGCTTTATACAGAGCCAGTTCAGAACGGATATGATCTCAACTCGTTTTATACAGAAATTAGTAGTTTATTTTATTTTATTTTTAAATTAGAAGTTTCAGAGCAGTCTGTTGGTAGCTCAGAATTTTTTTTGAATTGGCTCTGAATGAATGAATTGGACTGACTTAGTTTAATAAATTGGCTTTGATTGGATTGTGATTTAAATGAATTGGACTCTAATTGGCCTTGAGATGATATTTGTTGTGATTTGGCACTAAATAAATAAAGTGAATTGAATTGAACAGATGTCTGAGTGCAGGGAACTTTTTGACTTGTTAGGTTTGGTGTCTCACTCACCAAACTTCTACATATGGAGGGACCGGGGATCAAACCACCAACTGATTGGAAGATGCTCACTCTACCATCTGAGCCAAACCTCCATTCTGCAGTTATTATGGCAGATGTTCATGCTTAAAACCTTGAAAAGGTGACAACTTATGAGCAAAACAGTAAACTCTGAAGTGATGTTTTCCCATAAATTCAGAATAAAATGACAGCAAAATGAATTATTCTGACGGTGGATCATGATTCGGTCCTTAAATGATCCTTTGATCCCAACATGGAAGGCATCTAAAAGCCTTCAGGGCAGAAATGGGAGTTTTCCCCTGACGACACGGCTCCTGCGCTTGAATTCATTGCATCCAGAGAAAGTTGCTGTCAGGAACAATCGTGGAACTCTGTGTGTGTTTATGATCATGAGAAAGAAAGTCTATACAGTTTCATGTTATTTAATCTGCAGCAATCTGTTCTGATCTCCGGGATGCAGACGTGTTGCTGAGCTGCTTCTGATGACACGCAGACGAGCTGTAAACTCGACCTTTTCTGAGCTAATCCACTTACGGGACGCATGGTGGGACGCATGTTCCTTTAATCTCTGACCCTGTTGGAGTATAAAACGCACCCGGCCGGATAAATGCATGCCGTCTCATCACAGGTCTTCACTTTGAATTTGATGCAGATGACAGAGTTTCCATCAAACACGTCGGGCTGCGTTCTGTAGAAACACTCATAAAGCGATGCATAAAACATGAAAAGCGTCTCCGTCTGATGCTGCTGGAGGTTCCAGTCTGACTACTTCAGTCAGTGGGAATCATGCAGCCCCGCTGAA
This sequence comes from Odontesthes bonariensis, assembly GCF_027942865.1. Taxonomy (NCBI): domain Eukaryota; kingdom Metazoa; phylum Chordata; class Actinopteri; order Atheriniformes; family Atherinopsidae; genus Odontesthes; species Odontesthes bonariensis. The sequence continues at coordinate 2,415,174 of NC_134527.1, forward strand.
CAGCTGGAAACACATCGTATATAATGCTTTAAACACACGAGCATCATCACCTTTAACAGAAAGGTTCATTTATAATGTGTAGGATCCACATTTTAAAACTTTTCCAAATACAATGAGGACTTTTTGGATGGATAATAATGGTGGAAAAATGTTTAAAGTTCTGATGCTGGTCTATAAAGCTCTGAATGGTCCAGGACCAGAATGCATCAGTGACCTCCTGACCCAGTATGAACCTCCCAGACCCCTCAGCTCATCTGGATCCGGTCTTCTATCAGTTCCCAGAGTCAGAACCAGACATGGAGGAGCTGCATTCAGCTTCTATGCTCCACATGTCTGGAACAAACTCCCAGAAAGCCTCAGATCAGCTGAAACACTCAGTGTGTTTAAGACACACCTATTTTCAGCTGCGTTTGGATAAAGCTCAAAACTTAATCACATTTTAACTCCTGATTTTATCAATTGTTCTTATTTCTTTCTTTCTTGTTTAAAATCTAAATCATGCTTTTTATTTCTACTGTTTTAATGTCTCTGTAAAGCACTTTGAATCACCTTGTTGTGCAGATAAACCTGCCGTACCTATCCCACATTCACCTGTTCCATACATAGAATAGAATAGTCTTTATCATATATATATATTTATACACATATTTGGCAGTATAGTGTATGTATTTAGGTTGGGTCTGATGAAAGAATCTGTTATTATTTCATGCACAAAAATACCAACGACTTTTATTCAAATCCATCCAAACAGATGTGATGGAAGCAGAAGTACGCAGCCCCCTGCTGTGATTACAGCAGCTGACAGCCGCATGTCTGTTTGTGTGTGGCCTAATAAAGGTTGAGAGCTTTGAAGGGCCATGTGACACATGAGGAAGTATGTAAAGTCTTCATCTATGCTTTGACTTTCTATTATATGAAGCATCTATCAAATCAAATCAAATCAAATTTATTTATATAGCACATTTCATGTCCAAAACAGTTCAAAGTGCTTCACATAAAATAAAAGCATTGCAGCAGGGAGTGTAAGAAGCATTACAAATACATAAAAGAATATAAAGAGAAACAAATAAAATGATTAAAATGATTAAAAACCAGCAACAGTCCAGATAAGTTCAAAGATATCGTGCAGATTTCATGCATAGACACATGAGAACAGAAATGTCTTTAACCTGGATTTAAAAATGTCTCCATTTGGTGAAAGTTTAATCTCCACTGGCAGTTTGTTCCACTTGTTTGCAGCATAACAGCTAAATGCTGCTTCTCCATGTTTAGTCTGGACTCTGGACTGGACCAGCTGACCTGAGTCCTTGGATCTAAGAGCTCTGCTGGCTTTATATTCTCTGAACACATCACAGACTGTAAACCATCAGCAGGCTTTTAAAATCTATTCTGTGACTGACTGGAAGCCAGAGTAAAGATTTTAAAGCTGCTGTGATGTGTTCAGATCTCTTAGTCCGGGTTAAAACTCCAGCAGCAGCGTTCTGGATGAGCTGCAGATGTTTAATGCTCTTTGTGGGAAGTCCAGTTAAAAGAGCGTTACAGTGATGGAGTCTGCTGGAGATGAATGCATGGATGAGTTTCTCCTGGTGGTGCTAAGTGTCCCGTATGTGTACAGCACTGGGAATGTTGCATTAATCTCATTCTCCTGAGCTTTAGTGCACGTTCTGTGTGTCCAACTGGAGTCAGACTGTGGAATACGTCTGATTCTGCGTTTCACTGAGCAGCCAGTAGAGGTCAGCAGAGGCTTTAAGAAACGCCTCATAATTAATGACAGAAAGAGATGGTTATTTCCCTTTGGAATGGACTCATAGCAGAGCAGACGGATGTGTTGCTCCTCCCTAATCTGACCTAAGCTGCTCCTCATTGCATTTATCTCTCTGTACTTAACCCAGCACTTACCAGAGGTGGGCAGAGCAGCCAAAAAATGTGCTCAAGTCAAAGTAAAAAGTATTCATCCAAATAATGACTTGAGTAAGAGTAAAAAAGGTGAAAAAACTACTCAAGTACTGAGTAACTGTTGAGTAACGTCTGATTTATTTGTTAACGCAAGCATTCAATCAGACAGACAAAAATACTAAATAATCATCTTTAGGCAAATTAGAGTTCATCCAATTGATAAAATAAATTAAAATTAATTAATTAATTACGAAATAGCTTAAATTAAAATAATCCAGGTAAATTCAAGAACTTCAATAAAAAATAAAAGAGACTTAGGAAATGTTTAAAACATATGTAACCCATATGTAACCTAAAAAACAAACATTCACCTATCCATGGGGGAAAAACGAGTTTAGGAAACTTAGCGCTACATGTTTCCTCAAGTTAGATGTTGAGTTTCTGCTGAAATGTGCGTTTGTTTTGGTTGACACAGAAGACACATAATGTAGCTGCTGTTTCTCACTCTTTGTAAGGTAAACATGCTTTCAGTATGAGGCCTCGTCTGCGTCTTCATTTCCCACCGTTGGTTCTGACATTTTTCATCTGTTTCTTTGTCTGTTTGCTACGACTGTAAACTATAAAGGTTTGGAATCCCACCATTTCTTCCTCCTCTTCTTCCACCTGTTCTCCATGTGTCCCGGCCTCCTGCTGCTGCCTCTCTGTTCAGAGCTCTGCACCCCGCAGCTCCTCAAATCTGCTCCAATCCCTCCAAACGTCAACTTTAATTTCCCCAGGTTTCACATGGTGCAATCCTCTCAGAGTGAAAGCCCCACCGACAGAAAGTGGAGAGAAACTAAAGACGGATCACATGCTCCGTGCTTTTTATCAGCTTCTTCTATCCGAGCCGTGAACTTCCTTTAACTGACCTCACAAAGGAGAGATTAAACTAACCCTCTGCTTATCCGTCCTGTTTCTCACTTATTCCTCTTTCATAGCAGAACTAATGTTTTGTGTCTCCTTATTTAATGCTTATTCTAAACAAAGCAGCTGCAGCTAAACAGGCTTCCGGTGAGGAAAAGTCCATTTTTAAATCAGTTCTTACATCAGATGTGTCCATCTCAGAGCTCCACAAAGGCTGCCGCGAGCCGATGGGCCAATCACTGCAGAGCAGGAAGCTGCAGAAAGGTGCAGAAAGGTGCGTTGGGGGGGTAAAAGAGACGAGAAGCCCCGGCTGCAGGAGGATCAGTTTTCATATATAATGCAGTAAAGAAACTGAAGGTCACCAAGTGTTTGTGTTTCTGCACATTTTTAGTGCCTGAAGATTGCTTTGCTTTTAATTTTCCACTTAATTTAAGGTGGAATTCATGCATGTTATTTTCCTTTTGACTTATTTTTAATCGATGTAAACTCTTTAAAGAGAAAAACAAAAATGAACGTTTTTTTTCTTCTGGTTTGAACAACTGATGTTTCACAAAGAAGAAAAAACTAGGGCTGGGCAACGATTAAAATGTTTAATCTAATTAATCACATGATTTCCCTGATTAATCACGATTAATCTCATTTGTACGCAGAATCCAAAAATGAATCCAAAAGTAGCGTATAGCTTTTAGCATTTAGCTTTATTTTAAATGTGCTGCCATATGAATGAAAGTGCCATAACATTTGTTGTGCAAACACACTTTTAACATCAGCATCTTTCTGTAGTTTTTATGTAGAAGCCTCGCTCCACTGTCTGTTTCCTTGAATGACTTGCTGCTATCAGTTGTGTGTTTTGCCTTTAAGTGATATTTTAGACTGGAACTACTACGCTGAGAAGACAATTCAACTTGGCAGTGTTTACAGATGACTTTGGTTCTGTCGACTCCGCCGTCTGGAAGAACTTTAAAATGAAAATGGCCGAGTAAAAGTTCCGTACCCTTCTCCATGTTTGGTGGATCCGCCGATTACTTTCTTTTCCTGTTCCACAGCAGACAGCAGCAGACTTTTACAGAATAAAAGCCTTTGAGCAACAGACTTTTACAAAATAAAATAAAATAAACAAATATTTAGCGACATTAAGAAGATGTTCATAAATGATGTTGCTGATATGGGATGTCATACAGCTTCATGTCAGAAGAGGCGAACTGTCCCTTTAAGATTCTTTGCTAAATGCCACCTGAGTCCTCAGAGCCCCCCCCCCCCTCGGCCACCTCTGCTAATCTGCCTCTGCTTTGACCACAGAGGGACAATCAGAGGTGGAAATGGGTATTTTGTAATCTGTGCAGCATCACAATGCGTCTGATCTCATGCTAATCCGCAGCAGGAGGGACTCAGCAGGACATCTGCATGTGAAAGAGGAGCAGACACAGGCCTGCACACAAGTTTCACCTTCTTCTCCAAATGTTTCCAAATGTTAAACCGAACACTGCATTAATGCAAACACTTTTTATAAAAGTTACGCCTGGAATCATGGATCAGTCTGTCACCGGGATCAGCTGTGGAGCGAGTCTGAAGGAGAATGTTTGGCGAAGAGAATCTAAAAACGCACTGCAACTGTTAGCCCGATTCTTTCATTGGAAGCACAAAAACAAGCCGGAGAAATCTTAAAGGGACAGTTCGCCTCTTCTGACATGAAGCTGTGTAACATCCCATATCAGCAGCATCATTTCTGAACATCTTCTTACCCCCTGCTGCGTCCTGTGAGCAGAGTTCCAGCCTCGTTTTGGTGTTGATGAAGGTAGTCCGGCTAGTTGGCTGGGGTTTAAAAAATAAAGCGTTTTGCTTCTCAAAACAATATGCGTTCAACAGAGTAATACATTTGCATCACAAAATGGTTCTCCAGGAAAAAGTCAGACCTCACAATCTCTTGGCCCTATTTTCTCTCCCTTCGTATCACTGCCTGCCGCGCCTGTTACGCTGTTTGCTGCTCGCTCTGCACTTCGGTCTGCACAGCAGGCAGTGATACGAAGGGAGAGAAACATGCAAGGCAACATAGGGGGACGCTGCCTTGCTAACGGGCAGCTCCCTGAGTGGCACTGCCACCCCTCCAGCCGTCAGTTTCACACACCTTTGAGTGGTTGGAGTGGGAATCTATCCGCCAACCTCCCGGTTATTGGACAACCGCCTGCTTAAAGCTGGTTTCTCCTCCTGCGTGAGCAAACGTTTAACTCCAAAATGCACTTTGCAGGAAGTGAAATCAGCACTTTAGTTTGAAATAAATGTTGTTTTAATAAATAGTCTGAAAGACAATCAGGAGCAGATCAAATCATCTGCACATATCGGCCAAAGAAAGAAGTTAAATGAACATTTTGAGAAGAATGCTTCATTTTTTTCTGGGACAGAAAGAAGAAAAATGTGAGAATGAAACCAGTAATACACGAAAAGCTTCTTAAGAGAAAGTGTTTTTTATCCGCAGAGGTGGGTTTCCTGGCAGCAGCGGGGTCATTAACATGTGAAAGTAGGGCTGGGTGGTTAATATACATGTGTATGAACAGGCGGGGGGGCGCAGAGGTGATGCAGGGGGGGTTCCCACGTAGCAGGGAGACGTGGAAGGGAGGCGGCTTCAGTGGGTGAGAAACAGGGAGAGGACATCAGTACAGAGAGGGGGACAAAAGGGACGTTCCACGTCCTTAAATCTAAAGTTAACATGACTAACAAATGACCAAAAAGTTAACTGAGACGAGCACAGAGAGCAGAGGTGCTGCTCAGAGGCCGCTAGTTACAGCCGGGAACAGGAAACAAAGTAAAACAAAAAAAAAACTGCTGTTAAAACTATTGGATGAACATCCTCAAAAGAAGCCCTTAATTTAATCTTTATTTCTTTTCTCATGTGTCTATGCATGAAATCTGGACGGTATCTTTCAACTTATCTGGACTGTTGCTTGTTTTTAAATTAATTTAAATGATTTTATTTGTTTCTCTTTATATTCTTTCATGTATTTTTAATGCTTCTTCCACTCCCTGCTGCAATGCTTTTATTTTATGTAAAGCACTTTGAACTGTTTTGTACATGAAATGTGCTACAAATAAAGTTGATTTGATTTAAAAGGGAAACTATTGGATGAACATCCTCTAAAGAAGCCCTTATAATTAATGTTAAAAAGGCTTAAAAAGGTTTTAAAGTGAGGAAACTATTATAATTAATCCTTATAATTAATCTTAAAAAGGTTTTAAAATGAGGAAGTTATTATAATTAATCTTAAAAAGGCTTGAAAAGGTTTTAAAATGAGGTGAAATAAGGAAATCTGTGAAGAATGCCTGCTTTTTTCATCCTTTTTAAATAACAAAGGTTTCTGCCTTTCTGCTGAAATGGAAAACACGATCCTGTAAAGTTCTGACGGCACCGCCGCGCCTCCTGTTTCTGCATCACTTCTTCTGTGGTGACACCGGTTTCCATCGTTGTTGATTCCGACCCTCAGACAGACAGAAACAGAGCGTGTGGTTGTGGGCGTGGCTCCGGCGGCCCCGCCCCCTGGGGCAGAATCACCTGGAGAGCTGACATGGAGCGGTTTGGAGGAGGCAGGGAACCCAGAGGAAGCAGAGGAAGCAGCAGACTGAGGAGGTTCACTGCTCCTGAGGAGGATCCTGGGCGGCTTCCATGTTTCTGAGCTCTGGGAAATATTAAGAAGTGGAGTCAAAGTCAAAGAAAACGCGGTTTTATGCAGAAGTTCTTGATTTTTAATGTTTTCTTTTCAACATTTATGAACATATTCACCTTCTGACTTCTGGGAGCCACAGAAGTGTATTTTTTGGAAATATTTTCCGATACATTCAAGGAAGGATTTTATCTCACGGTTTTTAATTTTAATTTTATTTTTTTAATTATTATTTACTGTTTATTTCCTTGTGTGAACCTGAGGAAACGTCTGGAAAGTGCCTGTAAAATAAAACCCACCCTGCGGTAGGATGGCGCACATGTTCAGGTGAGCTGTGGGACTTTAGGAAAGTGAGAGAAATGTTTAATTCTGTTATTTCTGTTATTGTTTCTTATTGTTTCTTATTGTTTGTCTGCTTTCAGGCTCGCGCTCTGCGCTTTGATGTGTCTGCGGGGGGCCGCCGGCCCTCCGGCCTCAGGTCAGCGCAACACTTTCTGCTTCTGTCCAGCTGGATTTAACACATTATTCCTGCGTTTTTTTCTTTATTTTGCACAGATGGAAGCCGATCCAAATAAATTACAGGACACATTTAAGCTATAAAATGATTTAAAAATGTCACTTTTTCACTGTAATCTATCACACTTAAATGTAAACTTAATGATTTAAGGAATATAAAGTGTGTTTTCATGCAGCTAGTCACCAACATCACCTCATTTCCTCTTTAGAGTCAGCGTGTTGTGACATTTAATCATCCCACTGTTTTAATTAAAAAAAAAACAACATAAAATCTGACTTTCTTGCCTTTTTAATTGACAGAATGTGAAGGAAACGAATGTGGCGGAGGCCAGAGCTCATCCTCCCTGCCCTCCTCTTCTGCCCCGGGACTGAAAGCCTCCCTGCCCTCCTCTTCTGCCCCGGGGGTGAAAGCCTCCCTGCCCTCCTCTTCTGCCCCGGGGCTGAAAGCCTCCCTGGCCTCCTCTTCTGCCCCGGGGCTGAAAGCCTCCCTGGCCTCCTCTTCTGCCCCGGGGGTGAAAGCCTCCCTGGCCTCCTCTTCTGCCCCGGGGGTGAAAGCCTCCCTGCCCTCCTCTTCTGCCCCGGGGGTGAAAGCCTCCCTGGCCTCCCGGGACTTCCTGGGTCAGTTTACCCAGGTGAGCTCGCCAAACAGCGGGGACCGTAAACACCGCGACGCCAGTGGCGTCCTGCCCTTCATCGGCCTCACTCACAGTAAGTTCACAGGTCGCCTCTGCATGCACAGATGGAGGCGGAATTCAGCAGTTTACCTCAAACAGACTGTTTGTCTCCCGAGGGGAAGACGTCTTTAAGGAAAAGATAAAGTAGAAACAATTTGAATGGATTTCTGTTTAATTCTGAGGTGAAAACACAGAGAATCCTTTTGACTTTAAGTTTTTAAATGACCTTTTGGTTACTGTACGTGACAGAAAATGTGGAAATAGTGCGAAGCTTTGACATAATTTTCTTTTTTCAGAATATTCTGTGCATTATGAGGCCAGCCCCCCCTTTGAAAGGACTTGAAAGGCCGGGTTAGATTGGTGTAATCAGCCCAGAGTTTGTGTTTTGCTGTTGTTTTCAGATGTTTGTTCAGACTCTCTGTGTTTACTGATGTGGAGCAGAGCAGCTGGAATGTGCTGCCAGCTGGAGGCTCTGCTTCATGTCACAGATACAGGCAGAGCCGGCGGCGTGGGGGGCTCCCACCTGACCCACACAGCCAATCAGAAGCCTCATTTATCACGTGATGTAACAGTGAACGTTACGGCCACCAGAACCTGATTGTGGGGATAATAATTTAATAAATAATTATGATTACAGTGAATTGAATTCCAATTGGCTTGAATTGGACTTTATTATTCAAGCGCCTTGAGATGACATTTGTTGTATTTGGCGCTATATAAATAAAACTCAGAAACAGGGATACAGTACGAGTCCTCTTTTGTCCCCTAAGGTACAATCTATACTAAAGTACCCCCTAGGGTTAATTATTGGACCTAAGGGTACCTATATGTACCTTTTTTGAGGGTCCAAAAGGTACATATATATGTACTCAAGTGGTAAAAGGTACATATATCTACCTTTTTTTCTACATGCTGGGGTACAATAGACTGTCTTTGTTAGGCTACTTGGAAAAAATGCCCCTCCAAAAATAAGTAAAAAAACAACAAATACGAGACATTTTTGCTTGAAATAAGCAAAAAAATCTGCCAATGGAACTAGTGAAAATCGGCTTGTCCAGATTTCTTGAAATAAAATGTGATATTTAGGACTTTTGAGATAAAAGTGATCTTGAAATTAGCTTAAAAACCTCTTCAAATGTAAAAAAAAAAGCTTGTTTCATATGAAATCCGACTCAAAACAATTTGTTTTCAAGACTTTTTCATTTAACAAGATATTCCAGATGTATTGTATTAAAACAAGTCCCTATATCTGGCTGAAATGGTGCTTGTTAGGCAGTTGTGTCTTATATTAAGTGTAATGAGATATTTTAACTAGAAATGAGACAAATATACTTGGTAAGACTTTGATTTTTTCCAGTGTAAGGGTACAAAATTGCCACCAGAGGTACAAGATTGGTCTCTGTTAGGTACAAAGGGTACAAAACTACCTTCTGAGGGTACTGCCCCAGGGACAAGCCATCGTACCCCTAAAGGTACATTCTGTACTTTATTTTCTGAGAGTGAAGTGGACGTGCACGCTCATTCTACGTGAACTCTTTCTGTCTTTAAGGTGGACGTGCACGCTCATTCTACGTGAACTCTCTCTGTCTTTAAGGTGCCGAGCAGAGCCGCAGCTGCTGTAAGAACGGAGGAACCTGCATCCTGGGCAGCTTCTGCGCCTGCCCGCCGCTCTTCACCGGGAGGAGCTGCGAGTACGACACCCGCATCAGGTCAGTGAGGAACCTGCTGCGTTCAGTCGGCAGGCGTCACTCAGTGGGGTTTCAGCTCGATCTGACCGGTTTCTGACTGATATCTGTGTGATGCTGCAGCTTTAGAATTAGGATTTTATCAGAGCAGAATGTCTAAATGTAACAAAGCAAAATGTCGGAGCTGCTTTGGTCACTGTTCCTATAAAAATCATTCAGGAGGGATTCCACCTTCAACATCATCTGGGTGTGTTGTGAGAAACTCGGTTTCATTTTTCTGGTGTCGTATAAACGTGCGAGTTAAGTTCTACAGTTAGATTTATCTGGAACAAAGTGACTCTGAGAAGACCGAGAACCCAGCAGCTGTTACTGTTAAAGGGACAGTTCGCCTCTTTTGACATGAAGCTGTATGACATCCCATATTAGCAACATCATTTATGAACATCTTCTTATGCTGTGTTCCAAACCGCATACTTCTCCTACTACTCATACTAACTTTCTGAGTTAGTATGCGAGTTTGAGTAAGCGAGAAGTCTCCGGATGCATACTAGATTCTCTGAAATGTTGGGTATGCATAATGAGGTTACTACTCATACTCAAACTACCCAAGATGCAACGTAACGTGACGTCGCCGATCGTCATTTCCTGTCAAAACGGCAGTTTCAAGCTAGCTACAACGAGGGTAGGTTCACTTCCTGTTTTCAAAACAAAAGCACCAATTGTATGGTAATGGCTTTCCCTATGATAAAAGGCAACGGGTATTTTATTTTGTGAAAATAACAGGAAGTGCGTTGCTCACTGCGGCTAGCTTTAGTAGCGCCGAATTCGTGGGAACAAAATTGTAAACAGCCGGTATTTTGTCAGGTTTTCAACACGTTGGGGATCTAAACGACTACTTTCTCACCTGAAAATGTTTCTAATGTTGCTAAAGTTTACAGAGTTTAGAGCTTAAGAGAAATCAGCTTCAAGCCGGCTGATTTCGGCTCAGGCAGGAGCGAAATGCATTGTGGGTAAACGCTCTGCATACTGTCTGATCGATGAGTATGCAGTATGTAGTATGTAGTATGCAGTATGTAGTATGTAGGATGTAGTATGTGGTTTCGAACACAGCCCAGGTGTTCTTTAAAAGAACGTAAGAAAGTAACTTAAAGGGACAGTTCGCCTCTTCTGACATGAAGCTGTGTAACATCCCATATCAGCAGCATCATTTCTGAACATCTTCTTGCCCCCTGCTGCGTCCTGTGAGCAGAGTTCCAGCCTCGTTTACGTGTTGATGAAGGTAGTCCGGCTAGTTGGCTGGGGTTTAAAAAATAAAGCGTTTTGCTTCTCAGAACAATATGCGTTCAACAGAGTAATACATTTGCATCACAAAATGGTTCTCCAGGAAAAAGTCAGACCTCACAATCGCTTGGCCCTATTTTCTCTCCCTTCGTATCACTGCCTCTTTTTTTTTTTTTTTTTTTTTTTAATAATTTTTTTGGGGCTTTTTATGCCTTTAATCATAGGACAGTTGGAGAGAGACAGGAATACAAGGGGCAGAGAGAGAGGGGAGACATGCAGCAAAGGGCCGCTCGGTGCGGGACTCGAACCGGGGCCAGCTGCAGCGAGGACTGTAGCCTCTGTACATGGGGCGGCTGCTTAACCCACTACGCCACCGACCGCCCCATCACTGCCTCTTTTGAACGCATATTGTAATATATTGCATATTCTAAGTGGTTTCTTCTCCGTCTGTCTCCAGGAGCTGTGACTTCATCCCTCACGGTGAGTGGGTGCAGAAGGGCTGCTCCTACTGTCGCTGTGGTTACGGCGTCCTGCACTGCTTCCCTCACGTCTTCCACAAAGACTGCGGTAAGATGCCGACTTTGTCTTCAGCTCACGGCCTGAGCCTGGGCCAGAGTGCAGGGATATTTAACACCTTTTTATGGTGAAACTTTAGAGCTTTTTTAGAGTTGATATTTTTCCTTTCATCAGCCGAGGTGTTGCACGGCTGATTGAAGGCGGCTCTCCACCGAGGTGTGGGGCAGCTATTGACGCCCATCAGTCACTTCAAAAAAAGCATCGTTCACACTTTTCATCTTTCAGACAATGCAGGTACCTCTGGGTGCAAATGGTGGCTCCACCCTCTCATTTACAATTCAAGGCTTTTTATCCCAATATGCAAACCTCTTTCCCTCCTTCAGCCAACAGAGAAAGCCACAAACTCACAACCTCAACTCCTTTTTTCTGGGCTTTGCCTCTCAGGCCTCAAACTGCATCTGATTTAGAGCTGAAAGGAACGCACTCCTTCCACCGTTATCAGGGGACTACTTTTTGTACTTTTTACAATTTGTTGGTTCAAGAATCTTTGTTTTTATAAGAGTTTAAACTTCATGTATGCCTTAAGCTTTACAACAAAAGGGCTCCTCGCAGAAAAAAAGGAACAAATTCAGTTATAGTCCAATCAAATACAGCCTATTTCACTCCAGCACATTAACGTCTGTTTAGATTGATTTATGTAATGCCAGTTCTGAGCTAATATGGAGGATTTGTCACAGCTCAGGCTGCAGGAGCGCGGCCTCCCTCGTCACATCCCAGAGATAAACCTGCATCTCAGGGAACTCAAGGAGTGCGTGTAGAGATGAGATAAGAGCTGCTCTGTTTAGGGAAAGTGGAGTACCATTACAGCTAAAAGAGGTACAAGATAACAGCTTTAAAAAGGATCTAAGATACCATCTACTGTACAGAAAATTAAACCTTTTTCCTCCTAAAAGCTCTAAAAAGGATCTAAGATACCATCTACTGAACAGAAAATTTAACCTTTTTTCTCCTAAAAGCTTTAAAAAGGATCTAAGATACCATCTACTGTACAGAAAATTAAACCTTTTTTCTCCTGAAAGCTTTAAAAAGGATCTAAGATACCATCTACTGTACAGAAAGTTAAACCTTTTTTCTCCTAAAAGCTTTAAAAAGGATCTAAGATACCATCTACTGTACAGAAAGTTAAACCTTTTTTCTCCTAAAAGCTTTAAAAAGGATCTAAGATACTATTTACTGTACAGAAAATTAAACCTTTTTTCTCCTAAAAGCTTTAAAAAGGATCTAAGATACTATCTACTGTACAGAAAATTAAACCTTTTTTCTCCTAAAAGCTTTAAAAAGGATCTAAGATACCATCTACTGTACAGAAAATTAAACCTTTTTTCTCCTAAAAGCCTTAAAAAGGATCTAAGATACCATCTACTGTACAGAAAATTAAACCTTTTTTCTCCTAAAAGCTTTAAAAAGGATCTAAGATACCATCTACTGTACAGAAAATTAAACCTTTTTTCTCCTAAAAGCCTTAAAAAGGATCTAAGATACTATTTACTGTACAGAAAATTAAACCTTTTTTCTCCTGAAAGCTTTAAAAAGGATCTAAGATACTATCTACTGTACAGAAAATTAAACCTTTTTCCTCCTAAAAGCTTTAAAAAGGATCTAAGATACTATCTACTGTACAGAAAATTAAACCTTTTTTCTCCTGAAAGCTTTAAAAAGGATCTAAGATACTATCTACTGTACAGAAAATTAAACCTTTTTCCTCCTAAAAGCTTTAAAAAGGATCTAAGATACTATCTACTGTACAGAAAATTAAACCTTTTTTCTCCTGAAAGCTTTAAAAAGGATCTAAGATACCATCTACTGAACAGAAAATTAAACCTTTTTCCACCTAAAAGCCTTAAAAAGGATCTAAGATACCATCTACTGTACAGAAAATTAAGCTTTATTCCTCCTAAAAGCTTTAAAAAGGATCTAAGATACCATCTACTGTACAGAAAATTAAACCTTTTTTCTCCTGAAAGCTTGATAAATGACACGAACATTAGCAGCAGGGTTTGTTAAGGAAACTGCAACAGAAATAAGAAGTGATGGATGATGATTATTCTGCTTTCCTTCCACTCCAGATGACTCGGAGGCGGAGGTGCGTTGGTATCGTTCCTCGGCCGTCGGGACCGTTCCGGCCTTCTACTTCCTGTTCCTGATGCTGCTTCTTCCTCTGCTGCCCGTCCTCTGACGCTTCCTGAAGTTTCAGCTTCAGCTGAAGACATCAAACCGAGACTATCACAGTATTTATTCTAACAGAACGTGGCAGGAAACGGATCCAGCGTGGTGTTTATGGAGCTTAAACCTCTGCGAGCCTGTTTCTGAAGACTGTAAAACTTCCAGTGGAGGTGAAGAAATCTGTAAATAAGATTTTTATGAAAAAAGATTGTTTTTTTTTGCAGTTTCAGGACGTGTAACTGTAATTTTTCCAGGTATTTTTTAAAAAAACAAACAAAAAAAGAAGAGTTTCCTTTTTTAAACTCGTCTTTTCTCCGTAAACCGAGCTAACAGCTAGCTAATGTTCTGTGCATATATACATGAGCAGATGTGCTTATCAGTGCATTATTTATGGTGTTGTTTCCCAGCAGAAATGCATGCATTTATATTGGGATTCAGTAGCGTTTCTCTGGAACCTTCTCTGTTATCTGCAGGTATTTGGGGAGGCAGCTGTTATCTCCCGTGTTTATTGATGCGGTTTGATTTGATTATCTGCTGCTCTCTTATCTTAAACAAACACATCAGCTGTTGTTCTGCAGTCTGTCAGCCCGCTGCAGTAGAATATCGTAACATTTAACTCTTTATTTTTAAAGGGGAAGTCTGAACAGATGAAAAACACAGCTTCCCCTTACATGTGGAGCATCTTTTGCTCGTGGACACTTCGACGTGTAAAAGGGAAAGTTGGGGATTGAATGAGCACATTTCCTTTAGAAGGACAACAACAAAACAACAGCCTGATGGCAGATAATCATCAGCAGGTCTGATTCTGGCTCAGATCGGTCTTTAAAGGCACTACTTTTGGGCCAGTGGATGGATACAAAGAGCTTCTTTACTCAGTTTGATCACTTAAATCATGAATCTGTGACTCCTGAATATCATTAATGAACATCTGACGGCTCATTTTTTAGCAAACCTTTTCTGAAGTCGAGCTAAACAGTCAGTATTTACATAGAAAAGCATAATATCTGATATTTTACAGCTTCAGGCAGATGGAGGCCGCTGTACCATCAGATAAAAACGAGCCTTTTCTTAATTTTCACTGTATTTTATTAAAAATGTGTAAATGCAAGCCATCTCTACCGCCCAGTTTAGAAATGTAAACCGGTCCCTGCAGGATTTAGCATTATTTTTGTGTTTTTTAAAAAAAAAAAAATTTCCAATCAAAATCACAGATTTTTGTGGTGCTGCTTTAGAAATATTTTGTGATATTTCTTCCTTTGGTGGTCAAGCACCTTAATGCAAGGTGTGCTGGTAAATGTGACTTTTTATTCCCCGCCGTATCGATCACGGACTATAATTTAACATCGAGTAAGGCTGAAGCTGCAGGGTAGTACAAGTGAGAAACACTGCCACCTGCAGGTGGGAGTTGGCAGTCACTTAAACCCAATTATTTTTACCATTTTTGTGGAAAATTTGCAATAAACTCCCAATTATGCACGAAAAAAATCTGTTGAATTTGTGTAAATTTCCTGGAGGGACTGTAATATATGCTGTGTCATTAATTTTTAAAATGTGTGTACTTTTACCATTAAGAGACAAATAAACCTCTTGTTAAAAGCAGTGATTCTTCGTATCGTTGCTCCAAAAATAAGAAAAAAACGCAAAGAAGCATTTTTCTATGGCTTTTATTTTTGTTCTCTAGTCTGTGATTAACAGCAAATCGATATCAAAATTAGTCTGTTTCTTGAAAAACTGTCTTTTAGATACACAAACGTTATTTTTCTTTCTTTAAAATCTAAAATCGTAACTTCAGCTGCTTTTCCACCAAAAACTGCCTGTAAGAAAAGCTTTCAAAATGCTTTTCCTTTTCATCACGTGCACGCTGACGGGCACACCAGTATGGAAGGAAATGCTGCGTTTTTCAAGATAACTTCAAACCATCAGCGAGTCTGTTGAAACCTGGATGCAATGATGCCAAAGACTGTAAAAAACTAGCTGTGGAATGGATGAAGCAGGATGGGATTTATCTATAAATTCAGGATTTATGCCCGAATGTCAGATCAATAAAGAGCCGCCGCTGCCACGTTACTCTATACAGAAGTTTATGGCACAGATGTTCTTACTGTAAAACATTATATATCAGAAAGAAGCAAAACGCTTTATTTTTTAAACCCCAGCCAACTAGCCGGACTACCTTCATCAACACCAAAACGAGGCTGGAACTCTGCTCACAGGACGCAGCAGGGGGTAAGAACATGTTCAGAAATGATGTTGCTGATATGGGATGTTACACAGCTTCATGTCAGAAGAGGCGAACTGTCCCTTTAAATCCATACTGTCCTAAATATGCTGCTGGAACATGTTCTTATAGCTGACCAGAGCAGGCGCTTTAAGCATGTTAAATAATGATGGAAACCCCCTGAAGCACAAGCAGAGAATGAACAGCATCAGTGACTGTATTAAAAGATCTGCAGGCAGCTTTTTAAACTCTAAGTTTAACCTTCACAGCTTCTGCATGTCGGTTATTTCACTAAAAGGCGAATCTCTGAGACTTTCCGTCACCCTTTGTTGCTGCTAGCAGTGAGTCTTTTGGGTTGTTTCTATGTTATGTCACAAGTCAAAGCTTCATAATTAACCCAAAATGTGTTAGAACACATGACTCAAGTAGAGGTGATGAGCTGCTGATTGTTTTTTATTTATTTCAAGCCTTGGTGAGCTATTCAGTCTCTGACTGCTTCTGTTATCTCATTTCTGCTGAGTCACGCTCGTCTGCTCCGGTTTCAGACGACAGTTTTTTTGTTTACCTCGTCATTTTAGTGTCTACAAAACCCCCCGGAGGCTGACGTCGCTGCAGATCAATCGATTTTCTGCACCTCCTTCATCCACTTGCATCTGTCCTACCACCAGAGGAGATAAAGGGTTCACCCTGGTCAGGCCAACACAGAGGCCACCTGCTTACCAAAGCAGCCTTCTTCATGGGGATGTTTTTATTTGCCAGGAGAACGCTGCGGTTTGTCAGTCATTTGGAAAACTTTAAGCTGGAGTTACAGTTGACGAGTCGCTCACGGCGGTGTCGCACCGTGACGTCAAAATGACATGTCAGGCCTGGCGCTTTGCCTTGAAAAGACGGCGCAGCGCGTTGTCGTGCACCAGATGATTTCTGTAACTTGGCTGCGCCAAGAACGACAGACCGGATGGACCGATGTGAGACCGGGCTGAGTGAGGAGGTGCGTTTGTACAGGCAGCTGTACGAAACTGCAGGGAAACAGCACAGGGAGCACGTAAACTCCCCAAACTGGTGGACAGAGAATGGCAGAACTTTGGGGAAAGAGGGAGAGTTCTGTAAGAATGTGTGGAAGAAGCTACGGGACAGATGCCTGAAGGCAAAGAAGAGGGCAGATGCTGCGTGTACACCAAGAGCGACCTACACTACCTGAGCGCCGGAAATCATTATTTCTCTATGGAGGGTGAGCGAACTGCGCTACCAGAGCTGATTCCAGCGATTAAACTCAAGCTAACTTTATGGTAATGAGCTATGACGCGTTTCGGCGAAAACCAATGACAATCCACAGATTGTAGGGGTCCGACAATCCGCGGGGTTCGCGGAAACAAACGTGTAAACTTTGGTTCCTATCCAAACAATAGTCGTTTAATCCTGAGACTGTAGCAATTGCTGTGTCGAGTGCTTCAATACAATAGTGTAGTAACCCCACGCATACCTTTCTCACTGCAATTACGTTTTATTTCGGATTTATTTTGGATTTTATTTCGAATTTAGTTTCTTTTTCACAGCTGCCTCTGCTATTCCTGCTCTTCTCAGGTGTACCTAATGTAGTTTTACATCATTTGTAACTTGATGTATATCTTGTATAACAAATTGTAAATAACAACACGTTTATTTGGATCCCTGCCCTCTCTTTTCTCATGTTCTTTTTCGCGGGGGTGCTGCACAGCCGCGGGACCTTTAAGAATTTAACATTCTAAATGTGACGTCACGAGCTACCATAGCTACCAAAGCAAATTCTCAAGCGAAGCTTCTCCAGCGACCTCCGCTACCAGGCAGCGTAGGTCGCTCTTAGTGTACACACAGCAAGAGACTGATGCCGGGGGCTTCAAACCTTCACCTCTATTAACTGAATTAAAAAATGTAAATTATCCAGATACTGCAGCAGCATCCATAGCCCCTTTCACACTGAGATACGCTACCTTAGCGGGTCCAAATTGCCACTTCGTCCCCTCGAACTATTTGTAGGATAAAACAGAGTGAAACTTGTCCTCACCTGTCGCTGTTGTTCTGAATCAGCTGTCCATTCTGTCTTTTAAACTCCTCACGTCACGCCACGCCCACGTCCGACCCGTGTCAATTGCGTTCACACCAAACTCGGCTCGGCAAAAACACTAGGGTCTGACGTGGGTCGAAAGGCGAGTCGAGCTGACGCGGCAGCCCGGGTCGGCAGTGTGAAAGGAACAGCGGACACGCTAAATTCGCGAATTAAACGCGGGTTCTTCCTCAGTGTGAAAGGGGCTATTGATGACAGTGTTCCTACTCTTCATTGTTTTCTTCTCGACTTTCTTCGTTGTAGAGTAGCGGTAACCTTCACGTAGCAGCGACACCTCTGTGACGGAGAAAACTGCAACGACTGACGCATCGATTTGCGCCACTATATATAACCGGCACGAAATCGTGACGTCATCAACACCGCTCGCGCTAGCAGACGCGGCAACCATGCTAGAGTCTTTAGTGTGACGGCCTAGCCTGGGAATTCCCATGCTGCTTTGCGCTCGATTTCATTCTCACTGCAAAGTCAGCCTGGAAACCACCGCCCTTATTTTTGCTAGAGTTTGGGAACCAATCACAGAACGACGCGGGGGAGCAAGACGATGACGACGCTTGTAGAGCGTTATTCCAACATGACAGCGGACACAACGTTACCGTTCAATGCAGCCTTAGAAAGTGTTTCGGAGTAGATTAACCCTAGGGTCATTTGAACCGTGACATCCAGCCAAGTAGCCCACCCGAAGTTTTTCCGATCTTGGCTGAACATCAGCTGAGTTACCGAGTTATCCCGAATAGCTTAGTACAAGCGCTAACGGACCCTGGCAGTATCTCCAAAATTACCACACTAAAATCATATGCCATGACACCAAACTTATACAGTAGTACAAATATGGTCTGTACTCACCAAACGATGCATTTGGAAGTTTGTACATAGTCCAGGAGTTTATTATTATCATCAACACAAGCCTGATAGCTTTTCTGCTGCTAAAGCTTCGTTGACGTCACTTCTGGGAGCCGGGAGCTTCAAAGTAAGATGAGGGTTGATCTACTACTGTAGACAACAAAGCAAGGCTGCTCAATTTCTCCATTATTAAAATAAATTCACAACTCTACAACATAAAAATTCATGTAGAATATAGCATATAGGCCTACTTTGTTGTCAATTTGAGTAGCTTAGAGCGCAAGTTTACTTTTATTTTCCATTTTTTTCTTCTTCCTCGTCGAATTTCTGTCGTCATCTGGTATAAGTGATACAATTGGCTATGAATCGCGCGCAAAGCAGCATGGGAAGAACCTGACGTCATTTGATAGACATTCGTAGCGCCCAATAAACGGCTCTAGGCATTCGTAAACCACGCCTCAAATACGAGAAAATGCACACCTAGTTCCCAGACCACCATCTCATCGAGATTGTGGACGCGTCAGCCAGGCTAGTGACGGCCAGGCCCGTCACCAGACACTTTTTACCGGGGCACGTGCCCCTGTAAACATGCGTTGTGCTCCTGTAAAAACTCCCATAGACATCTTTCAGACTAAGTTACGACTGATATGTGGGTAGACTGTGAGAAGTGACTAAAATGTGGGTAGGCTAGTTTAAAAGGCTACTCAATCAGGGGAATAACTTATCAGACCATATCAGGGACTCTTAAATTAAGGTTTTGACTTTTTATTTTACAATATTCCCTCTTGTAGAAGTATTTATTGACTGTGCTACAGTAAGATTAGAACATGTTCAGTACCTGGACTGAAATATTGTTCATTATTTTTTATCTGTTGAAAGTTGTAACAGTGGGCATACTGTGTTTTTTAGTAATATTTCCTCTTGTAAAAGGCTGACTTGATTATGTTTGATGAGCTACAGAAGGAGGAATTGAAAAGCTAAATGGCTGAACTCAAAAGTGTTTTTATTTGCTTGGATATCCTGTAGCTCTGTTAAACCTGTTGATGTTCATGCACATTTGAATAAATGTTCTTATACTTCCAGTACAGGCTTATTTTCTGTATACAGTATGGCTGTGTTGGTGGTGGGGTTCCTGCTGGGGGCCTGGGCCCCCGTACAGCTGCATGCCTAGCAACGCCCCTGGTGACGGCTACAAGAGCCAAAACTCTCTTTATAATTACAGCATAATGTAAAAAGAAACAGTTATCATTGTTGTTCTAAGTCGAATCAGACCACTGAACGTACCATGTGACCCACTGAACAGCCCAGTGGGTCACATGGTTTTTCTTCTGCTGACCTACCATACTTTATATGTTAGTTTGATTCTGAGAAGTTTAAAATTGCACCATTTTTAGTTTGACTAACACGTTCACATGTTTTAGGAATAAAAACTACAAGCAAACATTTTTTGAGGATATGAATATAATTACATCAATGAAGGGCCTAAGACACACATGCACGTTTAGCCTTCCATAAACGTCTTGTGGAAATTTCCCCACATCAGCGCTTTAAAGAACAGCTGAGAGTAAAACCCTCTCCAGACGCCCGTACCTCTATAAAAAGTTGTATTAGCCCTCAGAGTCCCACCGTTTCACTTGTGCCACAATGCTTTAATAAAGGGCACTCGTTCTAATTTGGGCGACTTTGTCTCCCTCTAGTGTTCACTTCAGGAAGTACAGTCAACAAAGTCCGTGACTTTGTCTCCCTCTAGTGTTCACTTCAAGAAGTATAGTCAACAAAGTGCGTGGCTTTGTCTCCCTCTAGTGTTCACTTCAGGAAGTACAGTCAACAAAGTACGTGGCTTTGTCTCCCTCTAGTGTTCACTTCAGGAAGTACGGTCAACAAAGAACTAGCAAAGTGCAGCTAGCGTACTTCAGATTCTCAACTTGAGCTTTATTTACATTCTTTCACACGCTTTTATGAATCCAAAGACACTTCAAAGCTTTGAAATTCTATTGAAAGGCAAAAAAATGAGCTTTCTGTCAATCTTTGAGCTTTTTTCCTCAATTTTCTCTTTAAAAAAAAGACTTTTCCTGCTTTAACTGGACAGTACGGAAGCCCAGAGCGGACGTGGTACGTATAAAGATCGAGATAACGAGATAATTATGTCGATAATTATTCAGTTTTCAATGAAAGGGGGGTAAAGATGGGTAAAAACCTTTGCCAGAAACACATATAAACACATATAAACAGGGGCAGACTGGGGAGAAAAAGTGGCCTCGAAAACCATCGACATAATTATCTCGTTATCTCGAGAAAACCATCAGACAAAAGTTTATACGTATCACGTCCGTTCCCAACTTGTAAAATGAGCAGAATGTGTTTTTTGTCTCATTTTGATTCAACATTTTTTTTACTGACATCAGGAATCAGCTACAGAAGTAAGGAATAAAATGGGCTTCCAAGCTTTACATGACATTCAGCATATCTTTGAAATATTGTTAGTTTTTGACAGCAAAGACAAAATCTTTATTCTTTTTTATTTACATGTAAATAATGAAACGATTCTAACAAACAGGCTAGAAAACCATAAAAAAAGGGGGGATAACTTGCTGTAGTTCTCTTTGCGATATATCTGGAGATTGAAAATATATGTTTGACAGTGAAAAGGTGACTTTGAAGGACATGTATTTAAAACTAAATGTCACTGATCATCCATGTAGCCAGTGTGACTAAAACCCCCTGAGCAGAGTAACCTGCTGGCCATAGAACTGGCTGCATCCCCGAGTTAGAAACCAGGCCTCGGAGGTCTCAACTGCTCTTCGAAAGCCCCAAAAACTGTGAGATTAAATACTTTAAATACTCATTTAAACAGTTTCTAACCAATCATTTAGTTTCAAACTGTCAGAACCCTGTGAGATTTTTGGTAAAACACGGTTAAAGATTAAACATTGGCGTTTAAACCATTGTTCGCTGTATAAAATGGTAGATTTTGGACTTGCACCCCTTATTTTTTTACTAACCCACATCTTATCCTTCATAGCTAACTGGGAGGGTTTACAGTGGTATCTTTTCACAATGCATTCCAAGGCGATACCGCTGATAAGTGCAACGAAGCTCTGCCTTCACCCTGAAAACTATTTGTTCTCGCACATTCAAACAAAAACTTTGTAAATAATTGTTCCCGTTACAGTGAATTGGAAGCTTCTTTTCATAAGTACGCCTCCGGTATATCTCCACATTCATTAATCACATGAATCTAAACTACATTTATCATGTAGACAGACAAAATATTCACATGGGTCACATCGTGTCGCTCTCAGCCAGACCTCAACAGTGCATCAGAGGGCGCTTTGTGACAGAAAATGCATTTTTTGGTTGGTCGAGAAGACGACGCAAGTAGAGTCATTCGGTATAGAAAGCGTATTGCATTCACTTTAAAAAAAGAAAAAAAACTCTGGTTTTTCGGTTTTGGTTTGTTTTTCGTGGTAATTTTTTTTTTTAGTTTAGAAAGCAACAATCAACGCATTAATTCCTTTATGAGGGCTCGATTTAATGGAAGCAAACTTGACTGGTTTGTTTAAGTTAATCAAGTTTTACTTTGACCTGGGTTTAAGACACTGTATCTCAATATTTCCGAAAAAAATTACCCCGAAAAACAAACCAAAAAATAAATTAGACAGAAAAACAGAAAAAAATAGCCAGAAAAACAGAAAAAATTACCCCGAAAAACAAACCAAAAAATAAATTAGACAGAAAAACAGAAAAAAATAGCCAGAAAAACAAACCCAAAACTAAATTAGAAATAAAAACCGGAGTTTTTTTTTTTTTTTAAGTGAATGCAATACGCTTCCGTAATTCAGCCGGAAATCAACACAGAAAATTATGTTAAATGCTTTCTGTGTAATATGAAGAGTCGGGGGGTTAAAAAAGTCACTTCTGGTGTCAGTAATTATTCATTGTTCTCGTTCTTAGGAACGAGTCTCCTGTGTCCATCCAAGTGTTTTTATTCTGAGGTCTCACAAAGAGTTGGTGGAGTTGGGCTGGATTTAAGTTCAGCTTCTTACTGTGTGGAACAAAGATCAGACTGGATGATTTATTAAAGTTCATCTAAATTCAGACTGTGAATCTTCCTCATGGTTTAGTTTTAGGAGTCTGTCCCCTTGGCGTTGATGACCCTCCTGGTTCCTCATGGTTTAGTTTTAGGAGTCTGTCCCCTTTGGGTTGATGGCCCTCCTGGTTCCTCATGGTTTAGTTTTAGGAGTCTGTCCCCTTTGGGTTGATGGCCCTCCTGGTTCCTCATGGTTTAGTTTTAGGAGTCTGTCCCCTTTGGGTTGATGGCCCTCCTGGTTCCTCATGGTTTAGTTTTAGGAGTCTGTCCCCTTTGGGTTGATGGCCCTCCTGGTTCCTCATGGTTTAGTTTTAGGAGTCTGTCCCCTTTGTGTTGATGACCCTCCTGGCTCCTCATGGTTTAGTTTTAGGAGTCTGTCCCCTTTGTGTTGATGACCCTCCTGGTTCTTCATGGTTTAGTTTTAGGAGTCGGTCCCCTTTGGGTTGATGGCCCTCCTGGTTCCTCATGGTTTAGTTTTAGGAGTCTGTCCCCTTTGTGTTGATGACCCTCCTGGCTCCTCATGGTTTAGTTTTAGGAGTCTGTCCCCTTTGGGTTGATGACCCTCCTGGTTCTTCATGGTTTAGTTTTAGGAGTCTGTCCCCTTTGTGTTGATGACCCTCCTGGCTCCTCATGGTTTAGTTTTAGGAGTCTGTCCCCTTTGGGTTGATGACCCTCCTGGTTCCTCATGGTTTAGTTTTAGGAGTCTGTCCCCTTTGGGTTGATGGCCCTCCTGGTTCTTCATGGTTTAGTTTTAGGAGTCTGTCCCCTTTGTGTTGATGACCCTCCTGGCTCCTCATGGTTTAGTTTTAGGAGTCTGTCCCCTTTGGGTTGATGGCCCTCCTGGTTCCTCATGGTTTAGTTTTAGGAGTCTGTCCCCTTTGGGTTGATGGCCCTCCTGGCTCCTCATGGTTTAGTTTTAGGAGTCTGTCCCCTTGGCGTTGATGACCCTCCTGGTTCCTCATGGTTTAGTTTTAGGAGTCTGTCCCCTTTGGGTTGATGGCCCTCCTGGCTCCTCATGGTTTAGTTTTAGGAGTCTGTCCCCTTGGCGTTGATGACCCTCCTGGTTCCTCATGGTTTAGTTTTAGGAGTCGGTCCCCTTTGGGTTGATGGCCCTCCTGGCTCCTCATGGTTTAGTTTTAGGAGTCTGTCCCCTTTGGGTTGATGGCCCTCCTGGTCATCTTCCAGCTCCGAGCCCACCTGTGACTCGGCATTTTGTCCTTTTCGTGCATCAGTTTCGTGCGTCTCTCACTTCGGTGCTCCATAGAGAAACACGTCACGTCGTCCTCGTCCGTTTTCTTCCAGCGACAGATCCTCCAGGACTCCTTCCAGGCCCGCCACTCCGCCCCCTCCTCTTCCTCCCCCTCCTCCTCTTCCTCTCCGGCTCTGTGGATCACCGCCACCGCGCAGGACTGCTTCCAGGAGGCGAAGCCGGCGTTCAGCTTGTGGAACTGCAGGTGCAGCGGGACTTCGGGTTTAAGCCGCTTTCCTGACTTCGTTCTCTGCTTTTCTTCTTCTGTGGAACAAGCTTTTTCCTCCACCTCTTCTTCTTCTTCTTCTTCACCAGTCTCATCCCCCTCCTCATCCTCCTCTTCCTCCTCCACTTCTTCTTCCTCCTCCTCTTCCTCCTCTTCCTCCTCCTCTTCCTCTTCTTCTTCATCTTCCTCGTCCTCCATCTCTGCAAGTTTGTTGTCACCTTCCATTCTGTCCCTGGTATGAATTTTGTCATCTTCCTCCTCCTCCTCCTTTTCCTCCTCTTCTTCCTCTTCCTCCTCCTCCTCATCTACTTCTTCCTCTTCCTCCTCTTTCTGCTGATTGTCATCTTCATCCTCCTCTTTTCCATCCTCTGCTTTGTTAGTTATTTGTATTTTTTCCTCTTCCTCCTCCTCTTCATCTTCATTCTCCTCCTCTTCCTCATCATCATCCACTTCTTCATCATTTTTATCTTTCTTCTGTTTTTTCATTACTTTGTTTTCCTCCTCCTTCTCTTCCTCTTCCTCCTCCTCCTCTTCCTCCTCTTCTTCATCACTTTTATCTTTCTTCTTGTCTTTGATTCCTTTGTTTTCTTCATCTTTCCCCTCCTCCTCCTCCTCATCTACTTCTTCCTCTTCATCTTCCTCTTTTCCATCTTCTGCTTTGTTAGTTATTTTTATTTTTTCCTCTTCCTCCTCCTCTTCATCTTCATCCTCCTCCTCCTCCTCTTCCTCTTCCTCCACTTTTTCATCACTTTTATCTTTCTTCTGTTTTTTCATTACTTTGTTTTCCTCCTCCTCCTCCTCCTCTTCCTCTTCCTCCTCCTCCTCATCATTTACTTCTTCTTCTTCCTCTTCATCGTCATTCTCCTCTTTTCCATTTTCTGCTTTGTTAGTTATTTGTATTTTTTCCTCTTCATCCTCTTCTTCCTCCACTTCCTCCTCCATCACTTTTTCATCACTTTTATCTTTCTTCTGGTCTTTGATTACTTTGTTTTCTTCATCCTCCTCCTCTTCATCAAGTTGTTCTGCTTTCTCTTTCTTTTCCTCCTCATCATCATCCATTTCTTCTTCCTCTTCCTCTTCTGTTGCATCATAAAATTCATCATCTTCATCATCATCATCAGCAGCAGCCGTCTCGTTGTCGACTTTTTTATTCTCGCCATCTTCGTCCTTCTTATGCACCGTCTCCTCTTCCTCTTCTTCATCTTTTTCTCTCTCCTCCTCATCCTCTTCTTCCTCTTCAACCTTTTCTTCTTTTTCTTCATCTTCGTCATCCTCACCGTTAGCCTCTTCATCGTTCTCTTCTTCCTCCTTTTCTTCTTCTACACTTTTGCCTTTCTCCACCTCCTTCACAACATTTTCTTCCTTGACATTTTTAGTGATTTCTTCCTCCTCCTCCTCATCTTCATCTTCCTCCTCCTCCTCTTCATCTTCATCTTCCTCCTCTTCTTTATTGACTTGATCAGCCTTCACTGTTTGTTCTGGTTCTACATCTTCCTCCTCCTCCTCATCTTCTTCTTCATCCCTTTTCTTCTTGTCTGACTTGTTATCATCAACTTCCTCCACTTCACCTTTTACGCTGTTGTCTCCATCCTCCTCTTCCTCTTCCTCCTCTTCCTCCTCCTCTTCCTCAGCTACTTCATTGTCCTTATCCTCCATGTTTCCTTCTTTGATGTTTTTCTTCTCTTTCTCCTTTTCCTCTTCCTCCTCTTCCTCCTCTTCCTCTTCATCCTCCTCTTCCTCCTCTACTCCTTCATCCTCTTCCTCATCTTCTTCGTCATCCTGCTCAATCTTTTTGTGAATGTCTTTGAATATTGCTTTCTCCCTTTCCTCCTTCGCTAGTTCCTTGTCCTCCTCCTCTTCCTCTTCCTCTTCCTCCTCCTCCTCTTCCTCCTCCTCTTCCTCCTCCACGCCTTCGTCATCCTCTTCATCTGCTTCCTCAGCCTCACTGTCCACTCCTTGGTCCTCCTCTTCGCTCTCTGTTTCATCCATCTTTCCTTCCTCTTCTTCCTCCACCTCACCTTGACCTGGTCTTCCCCATGTTTTGGGAGTCTTCCAAGCTTCCGTCCACTGCGTGCTATCCAGAGTTTCATCGTTCAGCCTTGATGCGAGGGCGATGTTTGCAGTTTTACGTCTCTTCTTCAGCATGGCACTGTGACGATGATGGGAGCCTATGGAAGCCTGCCCCCACCTGTGGATAGAGTCAGAGTAAAGCTCAATCACATCAGTTATGAATAAATAGTTTTTTTATTTAACCTAAATGCACATGTTCATGACATCACAACGTGACAACGGGATTGGATCTTGCCAATGCATCGCCCCATCTGACATTCAAAATGTATGGTGGCCCTGAAATGCAAATCACAACGGCAAAAGAGAAAACACAACAGCAGTGTTTTCTCTTTTGCTGTTGTGTTTTCTCTTTTGCTGTTGTGTTTACTCTTTTGCTGTTGTTTTTTCTCTTTTGCTGTTGTGTTTACTCTTTTGCTGTTGTGTTTACTCTTTTGCTGTTGTGTTTTCTCTTTTGCTGTTGTGTTTTCTATGCTGTTGTGTTTTCTCTTTTGCTGTTGTGTTTTCTCTTTTGCTGTTGTGTTTTCTCTTTTGCCGTTGTGTTTTCTCTTTTGCTGTTGTGTTTACTCTTTTGCTGTTGTGTTTACTCTTTTGCTGTTGTGTTTTCTCTTTTGCTGTTGTGTTTTCTCTTTTGCTGTTGTGTTTTCTCTTTTGCTGTTGTGTTTTCTATGCTGTTGTGTTTTCTCTTTTGCTGTTGTGTTTTTTCTTTTGCCGTTGTGTTTTCTCTTTTGCCCTTGTGTTTTCTCTGCTGTTGTGTTTACTCTTTTGCTGTTGTGTTTTCTTTTTTGCCGTTGTGTTTTCTCTGCTGTTGTGTTTACTCTTTTGCTGTTGTGTTTTCTCTTTTGCTGTTGTGTTTTCTCTTTTGCTGTTGTATTTTCTCTTTTGTCATTGTGTTTTCTCTTTTGCTGTTGTGTTTTCTCTTTTGCTGTTGTGTTTACTCTTTTGCCATTGTGTTTTCTCTTTTGTCGTTGTGTTTTCTCTTTTGCTGTTGTGTTTTCTCTTTTGCTGTTGTGTTTTCTCTGCTGTTGTGTTTACTCTTTTGCTGTTGTGTTTTCTTTTTTGCCGTTGTGTTTTCTCTGCTGTTGTGTTTACTCTTTTGCTGTTGTGTTTTCTCTTTTGCTGTTGTGTTTTCTCTTTTGCCGTTGTGTTTTCTCTTTTGCCGTTGTGTTTTCTCTTTTGCTGTTGTGTTTACTCTTTTGCTGTTGTGTTTTCTCTTTTGCTGTTGTGTTTACTCTTTTGCTGTTGTGTTTTCTCTTTTGCTGTTGTGTTTACTCTTTTGCTGTTGTGTTTTCTCTTTTGCCGTTGTGTTTTCTCTTTTGCTGTTGTGTTTACTCTTTTGCTGTTGTGTTTTCTCTTTTGCCGTTGTGTTTTCTCTGCTGTTGTGTTTCTCTGCTGTTGTGTTTTCTCTTTTGCTGTTGTGTTTTCTCTTTTGCTGTTGTGTTTTCTCTTTTGCCGTTGTGTTTTCTCTTTTGTCATTGTGTTTTCTCTTTTGCTGTTGTGTTTTCTCTTTTGCTGTTGTGTTTACTCTTTTGCCGTTGTGTTTTCTCTTTTGTCGTTGTGTTTTCTCTTTTGCTGTTGTGTTTTCTCTTTTGTCATTGTGTTTTCTCTTTTGCTGTTGTGTTTTCTCTTTTGCTGTTGTGTTTTCTCTTTTGCCGTTGTGTTTTCTCTTTTGTCGTTGTGTTTTCTCTTTTGCTGTTGTGTTTTCTCTTTTGCTGTTGTGTTTTCTCTGCTGTTGTGTTTACTCTTTTGCTGTTGTGTTTTCTTTTTTGCCGTTGTGTTTTCTCTGCTGTTGTGTTTTCTCTGCTGTTGTGTTTTCTCTTTTGCTGTTGTGTTTACTCTTTTGCCGTTGTGTTTTCTCTTTTGTCGTTGTGTTTTCTCTTTTGCTGTTGTGTTTTCTCTTTTGCTGTTGTGTTTTCTCTGCTGTTGTGTTTACTCTTTTGCTGTTGTGTTTTCTTTTTTGCCGTTGTGTTTTCTCTGCTGTTGTGTTTACTCTTTTGCTGTTGTGTTTTCTCTTTTGCTGTTGTGTTTTCTCTTTTGCCGTTGTGTTTTCTCTGCTGTTGTGTTTACTCTTTTGCTGTTGTGTTTTCTCTTTTGCCGTTGTGTTTTCTCTGCTGTTGTGTTTCTCTGCTGTTGTGTTTTCTCTTTTGCTGTTGTGTTTTCTCTTTTGCTGTTGTGTTTTCTCTTTTGCCGTTGTGTTTTCTCTTTTGTCATTGTGTTTTCTCTTTTGCTGTTGTGTTTTCTCTTTTGCTGTTGTGTTTACTCTTTTGCCGTTGTGTTTTCTCTTTTGTCGTTGTGTTTTCTCTTTTGCTGTTGTGTTTTCTCTTTTGCTGTTGTGTTTTCTCTGCTGTTGTGTTTACTCTTTTGCTGTTGTGTTTTCTTTTTTGCCGTTGTGTTTTCTCTGCTGTTGTGTTTTCTCTGCTGTTGTGTTTTCTCTTTTGCTGTTGTGTTTACTCTTTTGCTGTTGTGTTTTCTCTTTTGCCGTTGTGTTTACTCTTTTGCTGTTGTGTTTTCTCTGCCGTTGTGTTTTCTCTGCTGTTGTGTTTTCTCTGCTGTTGTGTTTTCTCTGCTGTTGTGTTTTCTCTGCTGTTGTGTTTTCTCTTTTGCTGTTGTGTTTACTCTTTTGCTGTTGTGTTTTCTATGCCGTTGTGTTTACTCTTTTGCTGTTGTGTTTTCTCTTTTGCTGTTGTGTTTACTCTTTTGCTGTTGTGTTTTCTCTTTTGCTGTTGTGTTTACTCTTTTGCTGTTGTGTTTTCTCTTTTGCTGTTGTGTTTACTCTTTTGCTGTTGTGTTTTCTCTTTTGCCGTTGTGTTTTCTCTCTTGCTGTTGTGTTTACTCTTTTGCTGTTGTGTTTACTCTTTTGCCGTTGTGTTTTCTCTTTTGCTGTTGTGTTTTCTCTTTTGCTGTTGTGTTTACTCTTTTGCTGTTGTGTTTTCTCTTTTGCTGTTGTGTTTACTCTTTTGCCGTTGTCTCTTCTCTGCTGTTGTGTTTTCTCTTTTGCCGTTGTGTTTTCTCTGCTGTTGTGTTTTCTCTGCTGTTGTGTTTTCTCTTTTGCTGTTGTGTTTTCTCTGCTGTTGTGTTTTCTCTTTTGCTGTTGTGTTTACTCTTTTGCTGTTGTGTTTCCTCTTTTGCTGTTGTGTTTTCTCTTTTGCTGTTGTGCTTACTCTTTTGCTGTTGTGTTTTCTCTGCTGTTGTGTTTTCTCTGCTGTTGTGTTTTCTCTTTTGCTGTTGTGTTTACTCTTTTGCTGTTGTGTTTTCTCTTTTGCCGTTGTGTTTACTCTTTTGCTGTTGTGTTTTCTCTTTTGCCGTTGTGTTTTCTCTTTTGCTGTTGTGTTTACTCTTTTGCTGTTGTGTTTTTTCTTTTGCTTTTGTGTTTACTCTTTTGCCGTTGTCTCTTCTATGCTGTTGTGTTTTCTCTTTTGCTGTTGTGTTTACTCTTTTGCCGTTGTCTCTTCTCTGCTGTTGTGTTTTGTCTTTTGCTGTTGTGTTTACTCTTTTGCCGTTGTCTCTTCTCTGCTGTTGTGTTTTCTCTGCTGTTGTGTTTTCTCTTTTGCTGTTGTGTTTACTCTTTTGCTGTTGTGTTTTCTCTTTTGCTGTTGTGTTTTCTCTGCTGTTGTGTTTTCTCTTTTGCTGTTGTGTTTACTCTTTTGCTGTTGTGTTTTCTCTTTTGCTGTTGTGTTTTCTCTGCTGTTGTGTTTTCTCTTTTGCTGTTGTGTTTACTCTTTTGCTGTTGTGTTTTCTCTTTTGCCGTTGTGTTTTCTCTTTTGCTGTTGTGTTTACTCTTTTGCTGTTGTGTTTTCTCTGCTGTTGTGTTTTCTCTGCTGTTGTGTTTTCTCTTTTGCTGTTGTGTTTACTCTTTTGCTGTTGTGTTTTCTCTTTTGCCGTTGTGTTTATTCTTTTGCTGTTGTGTTTACTCTTTTGCCGTTGTGTTTTCTCTTTTGCTGTTGTGTTTACTCTTTTGCTGTTGTGTTTTTTCTTTTGCTTTTGTGTTTACTCTTTGGCCGTTGTCTCTTCTCTGCTGTTGTGTTTTCTCTTTTGCTGTTGTGTTTACTCTTTTGCCGTTGTCTCTTCTCTGCTGTTGTGTTTTCTCTTTTGCTGTTGTGTTTACTCTTTTGCCGTTGTCTCTTCTCTGCTGTTGTGTTTTCTCTGGTGTTGTGTTTTCTCTTTTGCTGTTGTGTTTACTTTTTTGCTGTTGTGTTTTCTCTTTTGCTGTTGTGTTTTCTCTGCTGTTGTGTTTTCTCTTTTGCTGTTGTGTTTTCTCTTTTGCTGTTGTGTTTTCTCTTTTGTCATTATGTTTTCTCTTTGTCCGTTGTGTTTGCTGTTGTGTTTTCTCTTTTGCTGTTGTGTATTCTTTTTTGCCGTTGTGTTTGCTGTTGTGTTTTCTCTTTTGCCGTTGTGTTTTCTCTTTTGCTGTTGTGTTTGCTGTCGTGTTTTCTCTTTTGCCGTTGTGTTTGCTGTTGTGTTTTCGCTTTTGCCGCTCTGTTTTCTCTTTTGCCGTTGTGTTTGCCGTTGTGTTTTCTCTTTTGCCTTTGTGTTTGCTGTAGTGTTTTCTCTTTTGCTGTTGTGTTTTCTCTTTTGTCGTTGTGTTTTCTCTTTTGCTGTTGTGTTTTCTCTTTTGCTGTTGTGTTTACTCTTTTGCCGTTGTGTTTTCTCTTTTGTCGTTGTGTTTTCTCTTTTGCTGTTGTGTTTTCTCTTTTGCTGTTGTGTTTTCTCTGCTGTTGTGTTTACTCTTTTGCTGTTGTGTTTTCTTTTTTGCCGTTGTGTTTTCTCTGCTGTTGTGTTTACTCTTTTGCTGTTGTGTTTTCTCTTTTGCTGTTGTGTTTTCTCTTTTGCCATTGTGTTTTCTCTGCTGTTGTGTTTACTCTTTTGCTGTTGTGTTTTCTCTTTTGCCGTTGTGTTTTCTCTTTTGCTGTTGTGTTTACTCTTTTGCTGTTGTGTTTTCTCTTTTGCCGTTGTGTTTTCTCTTTTGCCGTTGTGTTTTCTCTGCTGTTGTGTTTCTCTGCTGTTGTGTTTTCTCTTTTGCTGTTGTGTTTTCTCTTTTGCCGTTGTGTTTTCTCTTTTGTCATTGTGTTTTCTCTTTTGCTGTTGTGTTTTCTCTTTTGCTGTTGTGTTTACTCTTTTGCCGTTGTGTTTTCTCTTTTGTCGTTGTGTTTTCTCTTTTGCTGTTGTGTTTTCTCTTTTGCTGTTGTGTTTTCTCTGCTGTTGTGTTTACTCTTTTGCTGTTGTGTTTTCTTTTTTGCCGTTGTGTTTTCTCTGCTGTTGTGTTTTCTCTGCTGTTGTGTTTTCTCTTTTGCTGTTGTGTTTACTCTTTTGCTGTTGTGTTTTCTCTTTTGCCGTTGTGTTTACTCTTTTGCTGTTGTGTTTTCTCTGCCGTTGTGTTTTCTCTGCCGTTGTGTTTTCTCTGCTGTTGTGTTTTCTCCGCTGTTGTGTTTTCTCTGCTGTTGTGTTTTCTCTTTTGCTGTTGTGTTTACTCTTTTGCTGTTGTGTTTTCTATGCCGTTGTGTTTACTCTTTTGCTGTTGTGTTTTCTCTTTTGCTGTTGTGTTTACTCTTTTGCTGTTGTGTTTTCTCTTTTGCTGTTGTGTTTACTCTTTTGCTGTTGTGTTTTCTCTTTTGCCGTTGTGTTTTCTCTTTTGCTGTTGTGTTTACTCTTTTGCTGTTGTGTTTACTCTTTTGCCGTTGTGTTTTCTCTTTTGCTGTTGTGTTTACTCTTTTGCTGTTGTGTTTTCTCTTTTGCTGTTGTGTTTACTCTTTTGCCGTTGTCTCTTCTCTGCTGTTGTGTTTTCTCTTTTGCCGTTGTGTTTTCTCTGCTGTTGTGTTTTCTCTGCTGTTGTGTTTTCTCTGCTGTTGTGTTTTCTCTGCTGTTGTGTTTTCTCTTTTGCTGTTGTGGTTTCTCTGCTGTTGTGTTTTCTCTTTTGCTGTTGTGTTTACTCTTTTGCTGTTGTGCTTCCTCTTTTGCTGTTGTGTTTTCTCTTTTGCTGTTGTGCTTACTCTTTTGCTGTTGTGTTTTCTCTGCTGTTGTGTTTTCTCTTTTGCCGTTGTGTTTACTCTTTTGCTGTTGTGTTTTCTCTTTTGCCGTTGTGTTTTCTCTTTTGCTGTTGTGTTTACTCTTTTGCTGTTGTGTTTTTTCTTTTGCTTTTGTGTTTACTCTTTTGCCATTGTCTCTTCTATGCTGTTGTGTTTTCTCTTTTGCTGTTGTGTTTACTCTTTTGCCGTTGTCTCTTCTCTGCTGTTGTGCTTTGTCTTTTGCTGTTGTGTTTACTCTTTTGCCGTTGTCTCTTCTCTGCTGTTGTGTTTTCTCTGCTGTTGTGTTTTCTCTTTTGCTGTTGTGTTTACTCTTTTGCTGTTGTGTTTTCTCTTTTGCTGTTGTGTTTTCTCTGCTGTTGTGTTTTCTCTTTTGCTGTTGTGTTTACTCTTTTGCTGTTGTGTTTTCTCTTTTGCTGTTGTGTTTTCTCTGCTGTTGTGTTTTCTCTTTTGCTGTTGTGTTTACTCTTTTGCTGTTGTGTTTTCTCTTTTGCCGTTGTGTTTTCTCTTTTGCTGTTGTGTTTACTCTTTTGCTGTTGTGTTTTCTCTGCTGTTGTGTTTTCTCTGCTGTTGTGTTTTCTCTTTTGCTGTTGTGTATTCTTTTTTGCCGTTGTGTTTGCTGTTGTGTTTTCTCTTTTGCCGTTGTGTTTTCTCTTTTGCTGTTGTGTTTGCTGTCGTGTTTTCTCTTTTGCCGTTGTGTTTGCTGTTGTGTTTTCGCTTTTGCCGCTCTGTTTTCTCTTTTGCCGTTGTGTTTGCCGTTGTGTTTTCTCTTTTGCCTTTGTGTTTGCTGTAGTGTTTTCTCTTTTGCTGTTGTGTTTTCTCTTTTGTCGTTGTGTTTTCTCTTTTGCTGTTGTGTTTTCTCTTTTGCTGTTGTGTTTACTCTTTTGCCGTTGTGTTTTCTCTTTTGTCGTTGTGTTTTCTCTTTTGCTGTTGTGTTTTCTCTTTTGCTGTTGTGTTTTCTCTGCTGTTGTGTTTACTCTTTTGCTGTTGTGTTTTCTTTTTTGCCGTTGTGTTTTCTCTGCTGTTGTGTTTACTCTTTTGCTGTTGTGTTTTCTCTTTTGCTGTTGTGTTTTCTCTTTTGCCATTGTGTTTTCTCTGCTGTTGTGTTTACTCTTTTGCTGTTGTGTTTTCTCTTTTGCCGTTGTGTTTTCTCTTTTGCTGTTGTGTTTACTCTTTTGCTGTTGTGTTTTCTCTTTTGCCGTTGTGTTTTCTCTTTTGCCGTTGTGTTTTCTCTGCTGTTGTGTTTCTCTGCTGTTGTGTTTTCTCTTTTGCTGTTGTGTTTTCTCTTTTGCTGTTGTGTTTTCTCTTTTGCCGTTGTGTTTTCTCTTTTGTCATTGTGTTTTCTCTTTTGCTGTTGTGTTTTCTCTTTTGCTGTTGTGTTTACTCTTTTGCCGTTGTGTTTTCTCTTTTGTCGTTGTGTTTTCTCTTTTGCTGTTGTGTTTTCTCTTTTGCTGTTGTGTTTTCTCTGCTGTTGTGTTTACTCTTTTGCTGTTGTGTTTTCTTTTTTGCCGTTGTGTTTTCTCTGCTGTTGTGTTTTCTCTGCTGTTGTGTTTTCTCTTTTGCTGTTGTGTTTACTCTTTTGCTGTTGTGTTTTCTCTTTTGCCGTTGTGTTTACTCTTTTGCTGTTGTGTTTTCTCTGCCGTTGTGTTTTCTCTGCTGTTGTGTTTTCTCCGCTGTTGTGTTTTCTCTGCTGTTGTGTTTTCTCTTTTGCTGTTGTGTTTACTCTTTTGCTGTTGTGTTTTCTATGCCGTTGTGTTTACTCTTTTGCTGTTGTGTTTTCTCTTTTGCTGTTGTGTTTACTCTTTTGCTGTTGTGTTTTCTCTTTTGCTGTTGTGTTTACTCTTTTGCTGTTGTGTTTTCTCTTTTGCTGTTGTGTTTACTCTTTTGCTGTTGTGTTTTCTCTTTTGCCGTTGTGTTTTCTCTTTTGCTGTTGTGTTTACTCTTTTGCTGTTGTGTTTACTCTTTTGCCGTTGTGTTTTCTCTTTTGCTGTTGTGTTTACTCTTTTGCTGTTGTGTTTTCTCTTTTGCTGTTGTGTTTACTCTTTTGCCGTTGTCTCTTCTCTGCTGTTGTGTTTTCTCTTTTGCCGTTGTGTTTTCTCTGCTGTTGTGTTTTCTCTGCTGTTGTGTTTTCTCTGCTGTTGTGTTTTCTCTGCTGTTGTGTTTTCTCTTTTGCTGTTGTGGGTTCTCTGCTGTTGTGTTTTCTCTTTTGCTGTTGTGTTTACTCTTTTGCTGTTGTGCTTCCTCTTTTGCTGTTGTGTTTTCTCTTTTGCTGTTGTGCTTACTCTTTTGCTGTTGTGTTTTCTCTGCTGTTGTGTTTTCTCTGCTGTTGTGTTTTCTCTTTTGCCGTTGTGTTTACTCTTTTGCTGTTGTGTTTTCTCTTTTGCCGTTGTGTTTTCTCTTTTGCTGTTGTGTTTACTCTTTTGCTGTTGTGTTTTTTCTTTTGCTTTTGTGTTTACTCTTTTGCCATTGTCTCTTCTATGCTGTTGTGTTTTCTCTTTTGCTGTTGTGTTTACTCTTTTGCCGTTGTCTCTTCTCTGCTGTTGTGCTTTGTCTTTTGCTGTTGTGTTTACTCTTTTGCCGTTGTCTCTTCTCTGCTGTTGTGTTTTCTCTGCTGTTGTGTTTTCTCTTTTGCTGTTGTGTTTACTCTTTTGCTGTTGTGTTTTCTCTTTTGCTGTTGTGTTTTCTCTGCTGTTGTGTTTTCTCTTTTGCTGTTGTGTTTACTCTTTTGCTGTTGTGTTTTCTCTTTTGCTGTTGTGTTTTCTCTGCTGTTGTGTTTTCTCTTTTGCTGTTGTGTTTACTCTTTTGCTGTTGTGTTTTCTCTTTTGCCGTTGTGTTTTCTCTTTTGCTGTTGTGTTTACTCTTTTGCTGTTGTGTTTTCTCTGCTGTTGTGTTTTCTCTGCTGTTGTGTTTTCTCTTTTGCTGTTGTGTTTACTCTTTTGCTGTTGTGTTTTCTCTTTTGCCGTTGTGTTTATTCTTTTGCTGTTGTGTTTACTCTTTTGCCGTTGTGTTTTCTCTTTTGCTGTTGTGTTTACTCTTTTGCTGTTGTGTTTTTTCTTTTGCTTTTGTGTTTACTCTTTGGCCGTTGTCTCTTCTCTGCTGTTGTGTTTTCTCTTTTGCTGTTGTGTTTACTCTTTTGCCGTTGTCTCTTCTCTGCTGTTGTGTTTTCTCTTTTGCTGTTGTGTTTACTCTTTTGCCGTTGTCTCTTCTCTGCTGTTGTGTTTTCTCTGGTGTTGTGTTTTCTCTTTTGCTGTTGTGTTTACTCTTTTGCTGTTGTGTTTACTCTTTTGCTGTTGTGTTTTCTCTTTTGCTGTTGTGTTTACTCTTTTGCTGTTGTGTTTTTTCTTTTGCTTTTGTGTTTACTCTTTTGCCGTTGTCTCTTCTATGCTGTTGTGTTTTCTCTTTTGCTGTTGTGTTTACTCTTTTGCCGTTGTCTCTTCTCTGCTGTTGTGTTTTGTCTTTTGCTGTTGTGTTTACTCTTTTGCCGTTGTCTCTTCTCTGCTGTTGTGTTTTCTCTGCTGTTGTGTTTTCTCTTTTGCTGTTGTGTTTACTCTTTTGCTGTTGTGTTTTCTCTTTTGCTGTTGTGTTTTCTCTGCTGTTGTGTTTTCTCTGCTGTTGTGTTTTCTCTTTTGCTGTTGTGATTACTCTTTTGCTGTTGTGTTTTCTCTTTTGCCGTTGTGTTTTCTCTTTTGCTGTTGTGTTTACTCTTTTGCTGTTGTGTTTTCTCTGCTGTTGTGTTTTCTCTGCTGTTGTGTTTTCTCTTTTGCTGTTGTGTTTACTCTTTTGCTGTTGTGTTTTCTCTTTTGCCGTTGTGTTTATTCTTTTGCTGTTGTGTTTACTCTTTTGCCGTTGTGTTTTCTCTTTTGCTGTTGTGTTTACTCTTTTGCTGTTGTGTTTTTTCTTTTGCTTTTGTGTTTACTCTTTGGCCGTTGTCTCTTCTCTGCTGTTGTGTTTTCTCTTTTGCTGTTGTGTTTACTCTTTTGCCGTTGTCTCTTCTCTGCTGTTGTGTTTTCTCTTTTGCTGTTGTGTTTACTCTTTTGCCGTTGTCTCTTCTCTGCTGTTGTGTTTTCTCTGGTGTTGTGTTTTCTCTTTTGCCGTTGTGTTTTCTCTTTTGCTGTTGTGTTTTCTCTGCTGTTGTGTTTTCTCTTTTGCTGTTGTGTTTTCTCTGCTGTTATGTTTACTCTTTTGCTGTTGTGTTTTCTCTTTTGCTGTTGTGTTTTCTCTTTTGTCATTATGTTTTCTCTTTGTCCGTTGTGTTTGCTGTTGTGTTTTCTCTTTTGCTGTTGTGTATTCTTTTTTGCCGTTGTGTTTGCTGTTGTGTTTTCTCTTTTGCCGTTGTGTTTTCTCTTTTGCTGTTGTGTTTGCTGTCGTGTTTTCTCTTTTGCCGTTGTGTTTGCTGTTGTGTTTTCGCTTTTGCCGCTCTGTTTTCTCTTTTGCCGTTGTGTTTGCCGTTGTGTTTTCTCTTTTGCCTTTGTGTTTGCTGTAGTGTTTTCTCTTTTGCTGTTGTGTTTTCTCTTTTGTCGTTGTGTTTTCTCTTTTGCCGTTGTGTTTGCCGTTGTGTTCGCTGTTGTGTTTTTCTCTTTTTCTGTTGTGTTTTCTCTCTTGCCATTGTGGACACAAATGAATAGATTAAAGTTATGTGACTGTCACATTTTGCAGAGAAACTGTGTAAATGCACCTGTAAAATTCTTCGTGCACCTTTACTGATGGTCAAGACTTCTTACTAGATACCAGAGCAGCGTGAGTATAAAGACTGATAAATACTTGTTTTTCAGACATCTGTGGCAGTATTTACAGGAGCCATGAATTTATCTCCACCCTGTTTGTTTAACAGTTCATTTTGTGTTCATCCGGCATGGAAAACTGTCGTAACCCACCTGATTTGTTGGCTGTATCCCCAGCAGGAGCTCCAGCTTCTCTGGCGCTCCTCATTTTCCTCCGGAGGAGCTGCAGAGAGCAGCCAGGACTGGCTCCACCCGGGGCTCACGATGTCATTTATCCACATCGGGAAGTTGGTGGAGGAGCTCGCAGTCTGTGTCTCGTCGTCTGAGGCGTCTTCTGTTTCAGTTTCTACTGCAGACAGTTTCCACGAGTCCTCCCAGTCTGAAGCGTCGTCCTGATCGATGACCACAACACAGTTTTTCTTATTCAGAGTAAGAGTAGAGTAAAGACTAAACAAGAAAGAGATGAAATGATCCCCACCTGCTCCTCTAGGTGCTGCAGTCGGCTCAACTTGTTGCTGCAGCTTTGTTGGTAAACGGGCCAAATACAATCCCAGTGTTTTTTCTGCTGTCTGTAGGGAAAGTTCATAAACTTCCAAGTACCAGCCCAGACAGGAAGAGAATATTCCTGCAAACTCATTCTGCTGACTATATTCATTGTAAGTAGAGGCTCCCACTGGAACTGTTTCTGCTCAGGGAATTCCAACTGGGCCGGACTCTTTACCTGGAAGAAGAAACATTGAAGAAATCAGTTTTATATCCATGTTTCCTGAAAGCTGCACAAAGAAAGTCTTTTTTATTTTTAGCTAATGTTATGCTAATGCATGCACTGATGTAGCAACAGTGAACTTCCAAATCCATGGTGCCAGTTTGGGAAAGACTCGTTACTTCCTCTTTCAGCAACATGGAAACACGCAAGGATCCACGAAGAAAACTTTATTTTGTCTGAAGGAAATAACCTGACTGGCCTGCACAGTTCTCCGACCTCCACCCAGTCCAACAAGCCAACAGGTTCGGGAGATCTGCTGCGATCCAAGCCCAGAACACTAAACCAGTTCCAGATCTCAGTATTTAAATGAGAAACCATCTCTATTGTGGAAGCGTTACTCAGTTCAGTTTGCCTACATGACACTGGACTGTGAAAAAGGTCACCGTTAGTCTATTAAACCGTTAAACATCCTGTTTCCTGGCAGGTTCTTCAGTGTGTTGAATAGTATGGTTAGTTAAAGGGGAAGTTCGTTTTTTTTTTTTTAAACCTGGACCTTATTTCTGGCATAAAATACGCTTATCTACTCACCGATAACAGTTCGGTGAAAGTCTGCGTCCTTCGGGAGATATTTAGGTCACTGGAGATCCACGTATATCCATATAACGGGAGAGAACAGGGCAGAGACAATACAGCCTCTAAATAAGGCATCATCTGTCTTTATTTCACCAATACTTTAAGACCATGAATAAATGTTCATTTAATGAATGAATGCGTACTATTGCACTGTTAGCTCAGAGCTGCCGTGTTGTTGTTATCGGGGGCTATCAGGGGGCTTATAGGAGGCTTTCTACAGCTTTTTAGCATCAAATCGCGCACTGTTAGCTCAGAGCTGCCGTGTTAGCTTAGAGCTGCCGTGTTGTTGTTATCCGGGGCTATCGGGGGGCTTATAGGAAGCTTTCTACACCTTTTTAGCATCGAATCGCGCACTGTTAGATCAGAGCTGCCATGTTGTTTTTATCCAGGGGTATCGGGGGGCTTATAGGAAGCTTTCTACACCTTTTTAGCATCGAATCGCGCACTGTTAGTTCAGAGCTGCCGTGTTGTTTTTATCCAGGGGTATCGGGGGGCTTATAGGAAGCTTTCTACACCTTTTTAGCATCGCATCGTGCACTGTTAGTTCAGAGCTGCCGTATTGTTGTTACCCGGGGCTATCGGGGTGCTTATAGGAAGCTTTCTACACCTTTTTAGCATCGAATCGCGCACTGTTAGCTTAGAGCTGCCGTGTTGTTGTTATCCAGGGCTATCGGGGGGCTTATAGGAAGCTTTCTACACCTTTTTAGCATCGAATCGCGCACTGTTAGCTCAGAGCTGCCATGTTGTTGTTATCCAGGGGTATCGGGGGGCTTATAGGAAGCTTTCTACACCTTTTTAGCATCGAATCGCACACTGTTAGCTCAGAGCTGCCGTGTTGTTGTTATCCAGGGCTATCGGGGGGCTTATAGGAAGCTTTCTACACCTTTTTTAGCATCGAATCGCGCACTGTTGGCTCAGAGCTGCCATGTTGTTGTTATCCAGGGCTATCGGGGGGCTTATAGGAAGCTTTCTACACCTTTTTAGCATCGAATCGCGCACTGTTAGCTCAGAGCTGCCATGTTGTTGTTATCCAGGGGTATCGGGGGGCTTATAGGAAGCTTTCTACACCTTTTTAGCATCGAATCGCACACTGTTAGCTCAGAGCTGCCGTGTTGTTGTTATCCAGGGCTATCGGGGGGCTTATAGGAAGCTTTCTACACCTTTTTTAGCATCGAATCGCGCACTGTTGGCTCAGAGCTATGAGTTACATGGATACACGCGGATCTCGAGTGATTTAAATATCTTCCGAAGGACGCAGACTTTCACCAAACTGTTATCGGTGAGTAGATGAACGTATTTTATGCCAAAAATAAGGCCCAGGTTTAAAAAAAACAAAAACTTCCCCTTTAAAGCCAATTGATGGTTTCTCCATCTGCTTGTATGTGAGATCTGTGTGACGTGAATGTCATCATCTGCAGCCGTCCACCAGGTTCCACCAGGTCTCACCATGTGCAGCCGGTAATTATTAATTCATTAATATCATTCAGGAAAACACACAAGACGGAGCAGAATAATGAGATGGGACTGTGCTGGGTGTTTAGTTTCGGAGCTGTCCTCATAATGTTTGTGTGGGTCCATATTCTGGTATATTTCAGTGTCAGTCTCACCTGTTTCCAGGACTGACTCCATTTATAAGGAAGACACATCCATTCAGCTTCTGATCCACGCTGCTGGGCTTTGTACCTCCTGCTGCTGGGCACTTCTATGGCCGTGAACCCCGGAAGTCTTGCTTTGGACTCGTTGGCCTTGAGGTAAAGGTACTTTGGAGGTTTCAGGCTCTTCCAGGACTCCCTCCAGCACAGCTGGAAAACATCCACCTCCACCGTACGTTTTTGCCTGTTAAGTTTGGGGGAAGCTGACCTGGGAGGAGGTGGAGCGGGAGGAGGAGGTTCAGCTCTGCGTTTGGGAGGTGGAGGCACAACTTTAAATTTGATTTTGGGCTTATTTTCTGTTTGATCTGTGTTACTTGTGAGCCTCCTGAACTCAGAAATGTCCTCTTTCTTGGCGTCTCCATTGGTGACCGACCAGTGATAGTTCCACTTTGAGAAAAGGCTGTGGAGTGAAATACAAAGAAATTAAAAAATATACATTTGCAGTAAAATTATTTGGATGTTTTAGAGGGCTTCGATTTCATATAATTTTGTTTGGACTGTCACATCTTTTTTGTGTCCCCTACTATTGCCCTTCAAAATAAATTACACTCACTTGACATATTATTTACTGTATTACGTAGTGTCCAAGTGATCTAACAACCTTTAACAATGGATTTATTCATAGAATATTTACTTTTTCTGATTTAAATTTGATTTTATATGATCTGGGATCCTACCTGCCGTCTAAAAACTGAACGCTGTAGCCACTGATGATAGGATGTGTCTTAATCACCACCATAGGATGGGAAATTACTGCATAAAATGGAAAGTAGAAGCTAAAACTATGTGGAATTATTTTAGTGTTCCCTAGCATTGAAAAAAAAACAGCAAAAATTGTGTCTGTTGCAGCATTTTCACGATCTAAAATTCTCTCGGACGTGAAACTGCTGCAGCGCTGCAGCAGGTTGCGTTGCTATAACAACGGTTTTCATCCTCACACTTTCAGGGAGCTTTTTTCCTTCCATTCGGCCTCCTGTTTGCACTGGTCTGCCTCGCTCTCGGCTCTCTTCTCCCACTTGTCTCTCAGAGTCCCGTTGCTGAATGACCTCTTCTCGTCCTTTTTGAACATCCTGTTGCCTGTGACATACGACACATCAACAACAGAACCAAAAACGTCACGTTTCCAGCGTTTCCCTTTAACTGATACTGCTTCTCTTTTGAATATTTGGTCAAATCTCCAAAACATTTCCCAAAATGTCCTTGTGCTTTAAATGTAAAAAGACCCTTTAACTGCAGATTTCCTTTTCTAATTAAGTCTGAAAGTCTGAAATACTGAACACGGTACATCATACCCTAAAGGTTCCTGAATGAATGTGGAGGAGCTGAAGTTGAGCTTCATTCATGCTTTTCTGTCAGATAATTGCAAATATTCAATAGCCCAGTGACCCATACCATTGTGAGCATTCATACCTGTGTGTGCATCACTTTGCAATGAAATGAGAAAATGATAATTGGCAGCAAAGCAGCAGTGTCGAGTGTGTTTAAACAGGTATTTTGAATGCGAGTGAACTGGTTGTAACAAGCTAATTCAAGCCTTCCCCAATGGTGTAGTACTGGGTTTATAATCAGCGCTCTGAGGGCTAAAACTCACCTACAAAATGAGAAGGTACGGTCAGTAGATGTGAGTTTCTGTCCAAAACATGTGAGCTGTTCCCATTTTGAAGGCTTTCCAGGCTTGAACACCTGGATATTGTGTCCCCATTGATGCCCAGACACAACGGAGCTGATTAAAACCTGACGCTACTGACATTATTGTCATTCGATGTATTTAAACGCAGATTAAAAGCTTTAATTCTGCATTCAACGGCCATGTGCTATGTCACTGCATGCTGTGAAACAACCACATTTACCAAGCGTCTAAAGCTTTCAAAGCTCAACATTATTGTTTATTGTCTTTATAAACAGTTTAATTCCAGCCTTTCTGTGGCAAACTTTAGTTTCACAGTAATAATTTAACATTGAGTGCTTTCGAATAGCTAAACTCACTTCAAATGGATGTCTCCAGATATGACTCACATATTCAACTAGCTGGTGTTTAGAATATTTACCAGACTAGTCATTAATGGTTAAGATAACTGTGGGTCTGTCACCTGAGGGAACAACTAAGACCCCTTTTATCAAAGGACATGAGTAAGATTAATATAATGTATGGCTGGGCAACGATTAAAATAAAACTAAATGCTAAAAGCTATACACTACTTTTGGATTCATTTTTGGATTCTGCGTACAAATGCGATTAATCGTGATTAATCAGGGAAATCACGTGATTAATTAGAATTAATCAACTAATTAATTAAAAACTAACATTTTAATCGTTGCCCAGCCCTAGTTAAAACAACTAAAGTCGTCTCGGTGTCTGTGGATAAATATTAAAAAGGAAAATGTTTGGAAGCTCTTCCAGTGAAAGAAGGAGACATACATAGAATAAAGAATATTTAAGAGCTGATAATAGTCCAGTTTTGGTCCTGTTCTCAGCATGGTGCCTAGTTAGAGACTGACTCATCACACTGTGACACAAGACAACAAGCGTCACTCTGTAATTAAATCTGTTAGGATACTTTAAGAGGAGAAATCTAAACAGTCTTCCACTTCTCTCTCTCTTCACACACACACATGAAACAAAAATATAAATGTTGTTTTATTACTAATTAATCAATGTATTTATCTTGCACCAAAAGGTGTCAGTTTGGTTTATCCGTGTTGTATGTTAAGTCTCTTTCTTTTGATTCTAAATCAATAAATGATCTGATTAATGAGCAGAAATATATGACAGAAATTACCAGCACAATATTCGAAATGATTGTAGATGAGCAACCGAGTCAGTGGTATTAAGGAGAACTGTGTCGCAGGCTCTAATCCCGAAGTGCCTGGAGGCTTGACTCTGGAATCTATCGCTGTCTGTGTTAATGAATGAGGCTGACTTAAAATTAGGAAATGACCGCATGGCTCCCTCACTAATTCCTTGACTCAACCAACAGAGATCTAACCGTGTATAGTTTTTTTTTGTTATTGTAACGCGTGTTCCTCTTTTATTTCACCCCTTCTTTTTCAGCAGGTATCTTTGGGATAGTGTTATAGTGTTTGTTGATGTCTGTCCTCTGACCCTCCGGCTGCTTTTCCTTCTCCGCCCTCATCCTCCGCCCCATTAATGAGTTTTATAAATACAGTTATAAGCAGTTATGGAACAGGTTAAATCTGAACTAATCAGACCATATTATCTTTTTTCATTGCTCCAGATTTCAGTCTTGATGCTCCCTTGCTAACTGAATCCTTTCTTTTTTTAGTTTTTGAGTAGCTTCCCTGATAAGTGGCTCCTCTTAGCTTAAGGCTACGCAGCTGTTTAACCCCAATACATTTAGTTTTTTTTTATTTTTATTATTGTGCAGGAGGAAATGTTTACTTTAAACATGGTAGTGGGTTATACCGCTAATTATTTTTGCCAAACTTTTAAGTGATATCCAGTTAATCGGCTACAGCTAGCTTATGTTACACTTTTAAAAAAAAAGGGCTAAATACATCCTGAAGGACAAAGATTAAAGTAATGGTCATATTCTCCCTTGTCCCTTGAAACACTGACAAACAGAACAAAGTGCATTCTCGTCAGTGTTAGCATTAGTAATTCCATAAATGTGTCACGTTAGCAACATTAAAATCAGTTATGCTAGCAGTGAGTCACACACAGTTAGCCCAAGGACGTAGAGACCTTTTTTAGAGCAGACATTTTCACTTGTCACAAAATGAAAAATGGTATTTATCCTTCCTTAGTTTGCCTCCAGAATAGTGCACCATGGACACGAACCAGCCTTCACAACAGCATGACCTTCTCTAAGTGGAATTTGGCACTTATTATAACATAATTAATGCTATGCCATGTCAAAATTTGCTGTCAATATGACCCCGCTGCTCACTTCTGCTGCCAAATTCAACAAATTCTCTGTCATATTTAAACAATAATCTGTGGGAAATAAACTGCTAATACACATACGCATTGGGCTGCACAACACTGGCAGAATTGGAATCAAACGAAGGCATTTGGGTCATGAACAAGTGAAGAGTTTTAAAATGAGTATATATCCAGGGTCCAGGTCTCTTTCCTGACTTCTTCTTCTCTGATGTTCAATGCCTTCATATCACATTAGCATAGTCTAACCCTAGCAAACCATAACCCATATTACAAGTAAATTAATATGGTTTAAAATATTCAAATATAAAAGTAGAAATATTCTGTATATATATGTTAGGTCAGATAAATGAACTATCTGAAATGATAAATTAAATGACTTACCTGATGTCATTCTGTTCTCTCAGTCTTTTTTTTACATTCCTTTTTGTAATTGACGGCACACATTAAGGTGAACCATTAGCTGACTTTCTGTCTGTTTCCAATCTTTACAGCAGCTGTCACTCAGTCAGTCTCAGTGTATAAATATGTCTCTAAAAGTTAGTCTTTCGGTCCTTTTCTTCGGTTAACTTTTACCCGCTTACGCTCCCGTCTGTCCTGTGTGTCTGCTCCGAGTGAGCCGGCTTCCCTCCTTTGCTATTTTTACATCATAACACATTCAGTGCAGCAGCTCTAAATTTAGTATCGGGGTGAGGCAAAAGCATCCATGAGGAGAGCAGAGAAGCGTTTTGAAACACTTAAGTGAAATTAATCTTTATTCAACAGGTGCAAGGGCATAAACAAACAGGAAAGCTGGAGGAACTTGGGCCTATTGGAGGCCGCTTTATTTGCAAATCACTAGTTTGGTGAGTCATTGTTCATGCTGAAACTCACATTATCTTGACCAGGATCCAAGTTATAGCTCCACCCCCAGACACTGTGTCACGGCCGGGCAAACAGCCAATCACGGCAAAGACTGTTCGTGGCGT
Organism: Odontesthes bonariensis; assembly: GCF_027942865.1. NCBI lineage: Eukaryota > Metazoa > Chordata > Actinopteri > Atheriniformes > Atherinopsidae > Odontesthes > Odontesthes bonariensis. The sequence continues at coordinate 2,459,913 of NC_134527.1, forward strand.
CTCAGCCCAGAAACCTGCGGGGAAAAGATGGTTTTATGTTTTCCAGGACGGTATTAGGTGAGAGCACAGCTGTGGTAGGAAATAAGTGGCTTGTACAACAGTGTCCTTTAACTTTGTTTAAAGAAATAAAATAATTAGGGCTGGGCAACGATTCAAGTGTTTAATCTAATTAATCACATGATTTCCCTGATTAATCACGATTAATCGCATTTGTACGCAGAATCCAAAAATGAATCCAAAAGTAGCGTATAGCTTTTAGCATTTAGCTTTATTTTAAATGTGCTGCCATATGAATGAAAGTGCCATAACGTTTGTTGTGCAAACACACTTTTAACATCAGCATCTTTCTGTAGTTTTTATGTAGAAGCCTCGCTCCACTGTCTGTTTCCTTGAATGACTTGCTGCTATCAGTTGTGTGTTTTGCCTTTAAGTGATATTTTAGACTGGAACTACTACGCTGAGAAGACAATTCAACTTGGCAGTGTTTACAGATGACTTTGGTTCTGTCGACTCCGCCGTCTGGAAGAACTTTAAAATGAAAATGGCCGAGTAAAAGTTCCGTACCCTTCTCCATGTTTGGTGGATCCGCCGATTACTTTCTTTTCCTGTTCCACAGCAGACAGCAGCAGACTTTTACAAAATAAAAGCCTGTGAGAAACAGACTTTTACAAAATAAAAGCCTGTGAGAAACAGACTTTTACAAAATAAAAGCCTGTGAGCAACAGACTTTTACAAAATAAAAGCCTGTGAGCAGCAGACTTTTACAAAATAAAATAAATTTTAAAAAACAAACAAAAAAACTGCATAAATGCGCGATAAAATATTTATCTTTGTTAAATAATTAGCGAGTTAACGCGATAATAACGAGTTAACTCGCCCAGCCCTTATAATATCATAAATAATCTAAATCCATTGCTACCTGGTTGAAACTCCAACATACTTGAGGTGCTACTGCTGTCTGACGCTGGTTGCAACTCATCATAAAACATTAAAAACAGCTTTGCCAGCTATTTTTAATGGAATGTAGCTAACAGCTACTAAAAAGGTGCTTAAATTCATAGGTTGACATCACTAACTGGCATATTTAGGACATCATCGTGTTGCATTCTTTACATCTCTATTAATACATCAAAATTCCTAATAAAATTGCTCTCTTCCCATTAAAAGTCCTGACTTTATGATTGGGCATTATCTTATGACATCATCACCCGTGAGTTAAACACAAGTCAAACATCTGTGCTTTGATTTTTGGTCATATTTACATGTGTGATGATTAAAAAGAAGGATTAAGAAGAAGGTTCCTGGTCTGCAACTCAGCTGGAGCCTCTCTGTGTGTAGTTTGGACCCGGTGCAAGCATAGGTTCTGTTCAGGCGATTCTTAGCTGGTCCTAGGAGTTTGTCTTTGTGTTGGCCCTTAGATGGGCTGGTGTTCCCAGCCAATGGTTGCTCCAGGACCCCAGGATGTATCAGACAGTGTCAAAGGAACGAAAGGGAGCCGGGGATTCGGGTCAGTTTCAGCCGCTTTAAACAATGTAAAAGAACAGTTGCCGGTTCATCATAAGGCCAAACTACCATGCACGCTCACACTCACTCCTAGGATCAATTTAGAGTCACCATTTAACCCAACGTGCATGTTTTTGGATGGTGGGAAGGATCCGGAGGGAACCCACAGATACACGGGGAGAACAAGGCCCCAGGATTCAAGCCAGAAACCCCCTTTCTGGGTTCTGGAGATGGTTCCAACCACCACACCACCGCCAAATTATCCTGTCTCAGTTGACACTTGATTGAAAATCAAGCTTTATTTTTAATTTTTTATTGACCAAGCAGTGAAACTGCAAGGACCCTATTGTATCTGTAAGAAATATTCTTTCTTTATTTATTTTTCTTATTCTTTGCAAAAGGTATGCGAAAACTCATGAAATTTTGCGAGCGCCACCTGCCAGTCGACGATATGAAAGAATCTAAACTTTATATTTTTGGGAGTCGCTCATTGACTCTGTAGCGCCCCCTATAATGCTTAAAAATGGTCCCCGCAATAGGATTAGTTTCGCGTGGGACAATGAAATTCGGTACACTCATTCATCATGCCCAGACGCACAAAAAAGTCTCATGCCGCCAATGTGCCACTTTCACAGGAAGGCGGCCATTTTGGATGGAAAGTGCGTTTTGGTGCCATTTTTGACCGATTCCACGCCTTGCATATGATCGAACTCGTCCTACAGATTTAATGCTACAGACTTCAAACTTGGCCAGGTTACTCTTAAGACATGGGGGGAAATCATGGAGAAACCTTTTCAAAACTTAAAGGGCGTGGCCGTGGCAACGCCTCAAAGTTTGATGACTCGCCATCACTCGCCACAAAAAATTAAGTCGCTTATAACTTCCATATACATTATCCAATCTGTCCCAAACTTCATACGGTGAATGCTGGACCCAGCCTGAACGCGCCCATATAAAATAGTGATATCCACCTACAGCGCCACCTGCTGGTGGTCGGAAACGTCTTTTTTTTCCACAACTCTCATTTTATCAACTCCTCCTACATATTTAATGCAAAAACCTTCAAACCTGGCCAGGTTATGGGGGGGGAATTTAATTGAAAAACTTTTCCAAACTCTGAACGGTGTGGGCGTGGCCAGGCGGTGAAAATCGTGTTATTGCGTTTGTGATTTGAAAGCCTTATCATCATCACAACTTTATGAAACTTGGCACACACGTCCACCCTGACGACCCCGTACGTATGTAAAGGGTATCGTGTGTGGGCGGAGCAAAATGGCTCAGTGGCGCCCCCTAGAAATTTTCAAAAAACCCTCCGCATTGGGGTTATTATGTGCTCGTACGTACGCAGAGGGTATCGTGTGTGTGGGCAGAGCTGCGCGACTACGTCGTCCAGCGCATGCCCAACGTGCGCACATCCAACGTACGCACACCTCGGTCCCGCTCACAGCTGCTTGCAGCTTTCTAGTTTTAACATATGTTTATTGCACATTTTGTTTATTTACAAACGGTGAACAACATAGAACAAGAAGGTACATACAATAAATAAAAATAATAATTATTAAAAATGAAATTAATAAATAAATAACTGGAAGGAGAAAAATAAATAAATAAATAAATAATAATATAAATGTGTATGCTAATTCAGCTCTTCATTTCAGCCATTTACTTCTATGTAATTTTTTTCAAGGAAATTACAGAAAACCTTCCAGATTTTCCAAAACTTGTCTAGCTTATTTTTTGTTGTGTAGCTCATCTTTTCTAAAGCCGAGTAAAAAGACTTCCCTGTTAACCATTATGAAGTAGTACAAGGTTTATCCATTTTCCATGAACAGGCTGTACATCTTTTAGCTTCCAGAAAACAAATATTGAGTAAGGATTTTTCATTTTTGGAAGTCACAAAGTTGTCCGGGTGAATATTTAGCAAACATAACTTTGGTTTGAGAGGTACTTCTTTCTCAATGATTTGACTGGCCAGGTTCAACACTTTTCCCCAAAAAGAGAGCATCAGAGGGAATAAAGAACCTTTTTCTTGCTTACATTTAATGCAAGTATCTGGGATATTTGGGTTAAAAAGGTGCAGCTTACTTGGGGTTATATACTGTCTGCTTATCCATTTGTATTGTAGTAATTTAGAGTTTGTATTTATAGTTTGAGTTTGAGCTGTTAAACAAGCTCTGGCCCATTCTTAAATGAAGCTTTATTGATCGTTTAAGTAGTTTTAGTTGTTTGAATTTACTCTCCTGCTGATTATTTACGATCCGTTGCTGTAATTAAGAATCTACTTTGTGTTTTATGGTTCTGGGAAACGACTCTGCGCCTCTTCAAACTCACATTACAAGTGTTATTAAGCAAAAATACACGTTAAATGATTGACACCACCTTTCATCGTGTTATTAACATGAATTCCTTTGGTACTAAAAACCCGATACGATGACCTTGTGGCTCCATGAGGCACCCGAACGACCTTTGTAATAAACCGCCTCCTTGTTTATGACCCCATTTGACTTCTTTTTAGTCCTGTCTCTGTGTTTGCTCTGATTGTACCACATCTTACAGGATATCTCATTTCCCTCTTGTGTCATCATTACATATGGGAGAAGAATTCCATCTATAATTTGGACAAATAATATTCAATAAGAACAATTTAAAGATCATAATATACAGACTGTGACCTGCAGCATAAAGCAGCTGAAGACTTTGCTTTGGTATGCTGAAACTAAACAGTAAATCAGCAAACTTTTCATCTTTTTTATTAAATTCCCTGTTTCCTGAACACATACACTAAAAGCAGCGGAGGTGTCTGGGGTCATTTTTCTGTTTCGGACCCCCGTCACCTGGAACATGATCCTCGGATCACCTTGCTGCTGACGACAGCAAATTACAGCAGGTCAGGTCAGGCTCGCTGCTATTTTTACAACAACCACTCTGATTTAGCCTGCTGGAATTTACTCAGGTCGTTATTTACAATGTGCACCTCTGTTCAAACATGTTGCTTTTACTGTTTATACATATTTTCCGGGCACTGTTTCTGTTTCGATGATTCCCGTCTGTGTCAGTTATCAGAGCCAGAACATCCTGACACAGTTGTTCAGTTTTTTGGAGGTTTTTTGTAGTTAGTTTGCATGACAGCTGACGTACTGTGTGCAGCCAAAGCCACTGTTGCTGTGGAAAAGAAGCTAGACAGACCCAGAGCCTGTGTAATCTTAACCAGAGAGCCGGTGCCTGTTCTGGCTGACACTGGGCGAGAGGAAAGGTCCACTCTGGGACACGCTGCCAGTTCATCCCAGGGCGAACACCGATACCCGCTAGTTTAATGAGCTGAGTACCTGTGATTTACCTGTGATTCACCTGTGATTCTCCTGTGATTCACCTGTGATTCACCTGTGATTCTCCTGTGATTCACCTGTGATTCTCCTGTGATTCACCTTTGATTCTCCTGTGATTCACCTTTGATTCTCCTGTGATTCTCCTGTGATTCACCTTTGATTCACCTTTGATTCACCTGTGATTCTCCTGTGATTCACCTGTGATTCACCTGTGATTCTCATGTGATTCACCTGTGATTCTCCTGTGATTCACCTGTGATTCTCATGTGATTCACATGTGATTCACCTGTGATTCTCATGTGATTCACATGTGATTCTCATGTGATTCACCTGTGATTTACCTGTGATTCTCATGTGATTCACCTGGGATTCTCATGTGATTCACCTGTGATTCTCATGTGATTCACATGTGATTCACCTGTGATTCTCATGTGATTCACATGTGATTCACCTGTGATTCACCTGTGATTCTCATGTGATTCACCTGTGATTCTCCTGTGATTCACCTGTGATTCTCATGTGATTCACATGTGATTCACCTGTGATTCACCTGTGATTCACCTTTGATTCACCTTTGATTCACCTGTGATTCACATGTGATTCACCTGTGATTCTCATGTGATTCACATGTGATTCACCTGTGATTCTCATGTGATTCACATGTGATTCACCTGTGATTCACCTGTGATTCTCATGTGATTCACCTGTGATTCTCCTGTGATTCACCTGTGATTCTCATGTGATTCACATGTGATTCACCTGTGATTCACCTGTGATTCACCTGTGATTCACCTTTGATTCACCTTTGATTCACATGTGATTCACCTGTGATTCTCATGTGATTCACATGTGATTCACCTGTGATTCACCTGTGATTCTCATGTGATTCACCTGTGATTCTCCTGTGATTCACCTGTGATTCTCATGTGATTCACCTGTGATTCTCCTGTGATTCACCTGTGATTCTCATGTGATTCACATGTGATTCACCTGTGATTCACCTGTGATTCATCTTTGATTCACCTGTGATTGTCCTGTGATTCTCCTGTGATTAACCTGTGATTCACCTGTGATTCTCCTGTGATTCACCTGTGATTCACCTGTGATTCTCATGTGATTCACCTGTGATTCACCTGTGATTCTCATGTGATTCACCTGTGATTCACCTGTGATTCTCCCGTGATTCTCATGTGATTCTCATGTGATTCACCTGTGATTCACCTGTGATTCTCCTGTGATTCACCTGTGATCCTCCTGTGATTCACATGTGATTCTCATGTGATTCACCTGTGATTTACCTGTGATTCTCATGTGATTCACCTGGGATTCTCATGTGATTCACCTGTGATTCTCATGTGATTCACATGTGATTCACCTGTGATTCACCTGTGATTCTCATGTGATTCACCTGTGATTCTCCTGTGATTCACCTGTGATTCTCATGTGATTCACATGTGATTCACCTGTGATTCACCTGTGATTCTCCTGTGATTCACCTTTGATTCACCTTTGATTCACCTGTGATTCTCCTGTGATTCACCTGTGATTCTCCTGTGATTCTCCTGTGATTCACCTTTGATTCACCTTTGATTCACCTGTGATTCTCCTGTGATTAACCTGTGATTCACCTGTGATTCACCTGTGATTCTCATGTGATTCACATGTGATTCACCTGTGATTCACCTGTGATTCTCATGTGATTCACCTGTGATTCACCTGTGATTCTCCTGTGATTCACCTGTGATTCACCTGTGATTCTCATGTGATTCACATGTGATTCACCTGTGATTCACCTGTGATTCTCATGTGATTCACCTGTGATTCACCTGTGATTCTCCCGTGATTCTCATGTGATTCTCATGTGATTCACATGTGATTCACCTGTGATTTACCTGTGATTCTCCTGTGATTCACCTGTGATTCTCATGTGATTCACCTGTGATTCTCCTGTGATTCACATGTGATTCTCATGTGATTCTCATGTGATTCACATGGGATTCACCTGTGATTTACCTGTGATTCTCATGTGATTCACCTGGGATTCTCATGTGATTCACCTGTGATTCACCTGTGATTCTCCTGTGATTCACCTGTGATTCTCCTGTGATTCTCCTGTGATTCACCTGTGATTCTCCTGTGATTCACCTTTGATTCACCTTTGATTCACCTGTGATTCTCCTGTGATTCACCTGTGATTCACCTTTGATTCACCTTTGATTCACCTGGGATTCTCCTGTGATTCTCCTGTGATTCACCTGTGATTCACCTTTGATTCACCTTTGATTCACCTGTGATTCTCCTGTGATTAACCTGTGATTCACCTGTGATTCTCCTGTGATTCACCTGTGATTCTCCTGTGATTCACCTTTGATTCACCTTTGATTCACCTGTGATTCTCCTGTGATTCACCTGTGATTCTCCTGTGATTCACCTGTGATTCACCTGTGATTCTCCTGTGATTCACCTGTGATTCTCCTGTGATTCACCTGTGATTCACCTGTGATTCTCCTGTGATTCACCTTTGATTCACCTTTGATTCACCTGTGATTCACCTGTGATTCTCCTGTGATTCACCTGTGATTCTCCTGTGATTCACCTTTGATTCACCTTTGATTCACCTGTGATTCACCTGTGATTCTCCTGTGATTCACCTGTGATTCACCTGTGATTCACCTGTGATTCACCTTTGATTCACCTGTGATTCTCCTGTGATTCACCTGTGATTCACCTGTGATTCACCTGTGATTCTCCTGTGATTCACCTGTGATTCTCCTGTGATTCACCTTTGATTCACCTTTGATTCACCTTTGATTCACCTGTGATTCTCCTGTGATTCACCTGTGATTCACCTGTGATTCTCCTGTGATTCACCTGTGATTCTCCTGTGATTCTCCTGTGATTCACCTGCGATTCACCTGTGATTCACCTGTGATTCACCTGTGATTCTCATGTGATTCACCTGTGATTCACCTGTGATTCACCTGTGATTCACCTGTGATTCTCATGTGATTCACCTGTGATTCTCATGTGATTCACCTGTGATTCACACCTATTGTTTGCTTTGGAAGTTATTTAGGTTTTCATCAAAATATAGATATTTTAAAACTGTTTGTGAGAAAGGGAACAGAACTCATTCCATGTTGGGGAGATGGGTTCTATTATCAAGATCAACAAATATCATTACAAAGAGAAATATACTGCATATTATTTGCATTTGTTCTTCACTTGTTTACTGTGGAGGTTTGTTCAGGTTTGTCACTTGTTCCCTGTCTTCCTCCCCTCCATCTCTTTCATTCTTGTTTCCATCATTCATTTTTACAGACAAGTGTCAGAGTTTCATTGCAGCCACACATTATTAGAGACTTTATTCTAATGAGGACACACATAAACACCTCACTGAGTGACTCACTGCTGAAACCTGAACTTTCCCACCCGTCTGTACGTCCGTCAGCACTGACGCAAACCTGATCCCTCCAAATATTTCATCTCATAAATGGAGTCCTGGTCAGTTGTGCTGTGATTGGTTAATCTTTATGTGTTCTCAGCTGTAAGCCGTCTGCACACTAAAGTTAGAAGTGATTTAAATGGGATTTCACACTCAGCGTTAGGCTTGTTTTTGACAGAATTTGGCCAATAAGTGCTGCAAACACTACTTGTAAGCGTCAAACATCATAAGTAACTCATCATAAACCTCATCACCACAGTATAAACACATGAGAAAAATGTTAGTTTCAGCTGTTACATGGAAGCTCCTGCAGGCTGAATTCTTGTTTGTGTTAAATTAGGCGACTGCCTTATATACATCCCTTCAATTCCAGTGAAAAAAGGCTGACAGGATCCATAAATCCATCCATTTTCTGTACCCGCTTCATCCAATGTAGTGTCGCCGGGGGGGCTGGAGCCTATCCCAGCTGTCATTGGGCGAGAGGCGGATGGATCTGGCTGCCATGGGTTAGGGTTAGGCTTTTTATTTATTCATATTTATTTGTTCATTCGTTAAATTTCAGGTAGAAGTTCCAACGTTTTTAAGGAAACCATCTTTTATTGAAATCGTTTGTTAATTGGTAGTTAATGAAATTGAAATAATAGTCGTTCATCATGATTATTTTTAATCTAGACTGTTGTCGTCAGGTTATTTTTCAATAGATAAAACAACGATGTCAAACCCTGAGTAAAAAAAACAAAGCCAAATGTATTTTTTCCCCTCGTTCCTTTCGTATTTAAGCCCTTCTTGTGTTTCTGATTGGCCCTGATACACAATAGGAAAACTTAGGGACACGATATTTGTTGGGAAGATTTTTATGGACTCTGCTACGTCTATGCACTGCATGGTCTGAAGCCTCTTTTCAATTCTAATATAACTAGGGCTGGGCAACATTTAAAATGTTTCTAATTCTAATCTAATTAATTGCATGATTTCCCTGATTAATCACGATTAATCGCATTTGTACGCAAAATCCAAAAAGGAATCCAAAAGTAGCGTATAGCTTTTAGCATTTAGCTTTATTTTAAATGTGCTGCCATATGAATGAAAGTGCCATAACATTTGTTGTGCAAACACACTTTTAACATCAGCATCTTTCTGTAGTTTTTATGTAGAAGCCTCGCTCCACTGTCTGTTTCCTTGAATGACTTGCTGCTATCAGTTGTGTGTTTTGCCTTTAAGTGATATTTTAGACTGGAACTACTACGCTGAGAAGACAATTCAACTTGGCAGAGTTTACAGATGACTTTGGTTCTGTCGAATCCGCCGTCTGGAAGAACTTAAACATGAAAATGGCCGAGTAAAAGTTCCGTACCCTTCTCCATGTTTGGTGGATCCGCCGATTACTTTCTTTTCCTGTTCCGCAGCAGACAGCAGCAGACTTTTACAAAATAAAAGCCTGTGAGCAGCAGACTTTTACAAAATAAAAGCCTGTGAGGAACAGACTTTTACAATAATAAAATAAATAATAAAACAGGGGTGGTCCGTGGCGTAGCGGGCTGAGCAGGCGCCCCATGTACAGAGGCTATAGTCCTCGCTGCAGCTGGCCCCGGTTCGAGTCCCACATCGGACGGCCCTGTGCTGCGTGTCGTTCCCCCTCTCTCTGCCCCCTGCTTCCTGTCTCCCTAAACTTTCCAATCCATTAAAGGCACAAAATCCCCCAAAATTAATATAATTTTTTTTTTTTTTTTAAACTGCGTTAATGCGCGATAAAATATTTATCGGCGTTAAGTGTTCGGAGACCTTGTTCCGGCTGTTCTGTGGCTTCTGTCTCAAAATCTTCATGGGATCCTAAACTGACTGTTGAGATGCAGCTGAGATCTGTGTTTTCATCTTGCTGATCATCTTCTTCTTTGAGATGGGCATGTGTTTGTCAAAGCATAAAGTCTTGTTTGTGTCTGAGTTTCTGTTGGCACAGTTTTGGAGAAATGAATCGTCTCCTCCATCCATCTGGTGGTTTTCTGAGCTCTGATGAGTTGGGCTTCACCTCCTTTCTGTCTCTGAAACAGAGCTCTGTGTTGACGGCACTTCATGTAAACCTCTAATGAAACAAAAAGGTAAGAAACTAAATTAAATTATACTAATAAAAAGCCCATCTGCCAGGAGACTTCAGCAGGAAAAATCTCTCTTCCATGTTAAAAACTGAAATGAAGAAAGCTTTAAATAAAAGAATAAAAATGTGCGTAACCTTAAAAGAGGAAGCAAGTGTTCACTTTGTCCTGTCTGAAGATGTGAAAAAACTACGTTCATTGTCAAAATAAGAACTCAGGGAAAAAAATAGATCATTTCTTGTGTTTAGCTTAACTTAACTGTGTTTGTTTTTCTGTTTAGTCTCTAGTTTCCAGTGATTTCGGCCTCTCCTCAGCTCCCTCCTGCAGGTGGTCAGCTCCACGCCCTTCACCTGTTAATCACGCTCAGCTGCACCTGCTCACCAATCACTCTCCCACAGTATTTAGTCCGGTGTCTGCGGCGGTGTTCTCCTTCGCCTCCACCTCCAAACACCTGTTCAACTCAAAGCAAAGCTGTTCTGTCTAAGCTAATCTATGCAAAAACTACATCTCAATAAGGTTACCTGAAAACACTAGTGGTCAGGACTTTGCAGTTTGGGTTCCTTCCACCACCTCCAAGCTGCAAATAAAGCCATTTTTTGCTAAATAAATGTGATGCAACAATCGATTTGTGACAGTTTCACCAAATGCTGTGAGACTGTCTGACTCTGTGGAGATACTGCCATGTGCTGTGACACGATTAGACTGAATTAATGTGAATATTTCACATTTTGCTGTGAGACTGGGTTGTTAAGATGTTGTTTAGACTGTTCAGACCTGCAGATACCTGCTGGATAATAAACTGGAGTGGTCTGCCAACATAGCAGCAGTGCACAGGAGGGGCCAGAGATCCTTCAATGTCTGCAGTGATATGATGTGCATGTTTTATCACACTATCATTGAGAGTGCACTGTTCTATGCTGCTGTCTGCTGGGGGAGTTGCACTACAGACAGAAACTGTAGGCGCCTGGACAAACTGGTGAAAAAGGCTGGTTCTGTTGTAGGCAGAAGGCTGGAGCCTCTCAGTGCTGTGGTGGAGAAACGGATGAGGAGGAAATTGTATTCTGTTTTGGAGAACAATAAACATCCTCTCCACAGCATCCTGGCAGGAGCTGCAGGACTGAGAGGTTCAGGAGGTCCTTTGTTCCCACAGCATTAAGACTTTTTAAAGCCTCTAGCATGGTTGCCGCATTAAATAAATTGAGAAGGGTGAATGAAAACCAAGGAAGAAGATAAAGTAGAAAAATTGTACATAAAAAACAAAATAAATTTAACTGTGCATAAAAATTAAAGTGAAATGTGCAACTATATATATACACAACCATGAAAGTGGAGAAGAAAACAGTGAAGAGCAGGAACACTGTCATCAATGATGCTGCTGCAGTATCTGGGAGATGAAATGCTTTGTGTGTTTCTGTGTTTCACGAAGTTCGTGAGCCAAGACGATTCAGTCAGTAGAGGTGAAGGTCTGAAGCCCCCGGCATCACCACTTGGAGTCTCTGCCCTCTTCTTTGCCTTCACGTATCTGTCCCGTAGCTTCTTCCACACTCTCTTACAGAACTCTCTCTCTTTCCCCAAAGTTCTGCCAATCTCTGTGCACGAGTTTTGGGAGTTTACGTTGCTCCCTGTGCTGTTTCACTGCAGTTTCGTACAGCTGCCTGTACAAACGCATCTCCTGACTGAGCCTGGTCTCACATCGGTCCATCCGGTTTGTCGTTCTCGGCGCAGCCAAGTTACAAAAATCGACTGGTGCACGACAACGCGCTGCGCCGTCTTTTCAAGGCAAAGCGCCAGGGCCGAAACGTAACTTTTACGTCACGGGTCGGCTGCGCCGTAAGTGACGGGTCGGCTGTTAAGGCTCTAGCATGGTTGCCGCGTCTGCTCGCGCGAGCGGTGTTGATGACGTCACGAGTTCGTGCCCGCCATAGGACCCTATATAGTGGCGCAAGTCGTTGCGCCAGTAGTTGCAATTTTCTCCGTCAAAGAGGTGTCGCTGCTACGTGAACATTACCGCTACTCTACAACGAAAAAAAGTCAAGAAGAAAATGCCAATGACACCAACAGGACTACTGACGGCCATGATACTGCTGCAGCATCTAGAAGATGAAATTGGAGATGAAATGCCGGCAAAAAGAAGACGACGAAAGAGAAGATGGGATGTTCGCCCTCTGCATGAGGACCGACTTAACAGGGGTGAATTTACAGTACTCGTTAAACCGATGCGTTTGTTAGACGAAGAGAAACACTTTGTTTACTTCAGGATGTCTGTACACCGGTTTGACGAGTTGCTCCGTCATGTCAAGCCCTACATTCTTCAAAAAAGAAACCATCGACACCCTGTTAGTTCGGAAGAGAGACTTGCAGTCACACTGAGGTCCTGGCGTCCGGCAGCACCCAGACATCGGTCGCTGCAAGTTATAAATTAGGAATCTCAACCGTCTCTAAAATCGTCTCCGCTACCTGCAGAGCAATCTGGCTGGCACTGAGAGAGGAATACGTTTCATTTCCCAAAGCAGATGAATGGGAAAGCATCAGTAAAGACTTTTGGGATGGCTGGAACTTTCCCAATTGTCTGGGGTGCATCGATGGGAAACATGTCACTATTAAAGGCCCACCAAATGCCGGAAGCGACTGTTTTAATTACAAACGCACGCATTCGATTGTGCTAATGGCGGCATGCGACGCAAGGTACTGTTTCACCATGGTGGATGTTGGTGTCTATGGTCGTGAGAGTGTTGGAGGGATTTTCCAAAGCAGCCGCTTCGGGTCAAGTCTTCTGGAGAGGACCCTCCACCTGCCACAGCCTGCAAACCTGCCTGGGACCACCGCTCCTTTGCCGCATGTGTTCTTGGGATATGCTGCCTTTCCTCTCCATAGGAACCTCATGCGACCTTATCCAGGTACAGAAATTAAGCATAATATTCTATTTCTTAATGTTTTGCTACAATTTTATGCATGGCCATGAACTTAGGATATAGTTCAGTACAGTGTGGAACAGTTCAGCATTATTAAAACGGTTTTTTGTTTTCAGGGGCTAACCTGGAGGATGACAAGGCCACATATAATTACCGGCATTCAAGAGCTCGCAGGATCATCGAGAACAGCTTTGGCATCCTGGCTGCACGCTGGAGGATTCTTGGGAGGCCCATGGAATTCCAACCAGACAAAGTGGTGGATGTCGTGAAGGCGTGTGTTGCTCTTCACAACATGCTTTTAGAGACAGATGCTGCACGGACACCAACTTCCAGCTACATCCCGCCCAACTTTGCTGATGGAGAGTCGGCATCAGGTGATGTTGTGCCAGGAGAATGGCGGGCACATGTTGCTGGGGACAGTAACTTGTGCAATGCTGGGAGACTGAGTGTGGCACGTGCTTCCCATGAAGCAATTTCTGTTAGAAATGACCTCAAGGACTTTTTCAAAAGACCGGAAGGACTTGTCCCCTGGCAGGAAACTATCATCCGCAGAGGTTTTCTGCACTGATCCAGTGTTTTTTATTTTGTAATAACTACTTTTTAAAAAAAAATAAAACTTCCTTTTATATGCAATGGTTTCGGTGCTTTTATTCCTTTATTCCTCAAAAATCAAAGTCAAAATTTCATGTGGTCTGATTTTCATGGTAAGTTGAAATCTCTATAGGTATGCTGATGTCCAGCTGCACCCCAAATGCCAAGGCATTATCACCTGTGATTACATAATGGCTGAGGCTTATATGATGATTATATTGCTGTTTTCATTCGCTTCCAGTGAAAGAAACATCAACGAATTCCAAACGACATTTTCCAAACCTTTATTTTCAAATAATGTACATAACATAGTCACTCCTCTGGACGAAAATTTGAAACAAAGTCCAACAACCCGCGTTTGAGTTGGTCGTGGTGGTCAACAGGAACCACATGCGTAGCTATGTCAGCCAACGAGAGAAAGGACTGCATCGGCGTGTGGTTTGACTGCTGCAGGTTCTCCTTTAGCATGACCATAAGCTGCTGTCTGTGTTCAACAACAGCCGCAGAGTCACCTGTGTTCCTTTTCCTCTTGCGAGGTGGCGAGGGCAAGGACACGCTAGATGTGCTAGGTGCCGAGGGCGTGGGAAGGCATGCCGATGTGGATGCCGTTGCAGGTGGCTGGTCCTCGGGTGTCAGGAAGGACGGCGGATTTCTGGGCGCAATGGGGGACACACACACGGACAGCCTCGGTGGAGTTCTGTGTGGTGTATCAGTCTGGGTGCTGTTCATCTGCCTTTCCTGGAGAGTCTACATTAAACAAACATAAAAGACGTTTTTAACATACGATTCAGATAAAGTTGATATAGCTACCAATTGATTGTTTTGCTTTTAAGAAAGGGGACACAAAGTAGCTTTTTACTCACCATATTTGTTTCGGTGTCTCGGTGTTTCACGAAACTTGTGAGCCAAGACAATTCCCCTAAAAGAAGTGACGGTCTGAAGCCCCCGGCATCACCACTTCGAGCCTCTGCCCTTTTCTTCGCCTTCACCAGTCGGTCCCGTAGCTTCTTCCACACACTCTTGCATATATCTCCCTCTTTCCCCAAAGTTTTGCCGATCTCAGTCCACGAGTTTTGGGCGTTTACGTGGTCCCTGTGCTGTTTGAGAGAAGCGTCGTACAGGTGCCTGTAAAAACGCACTTCCTCACTGAGCCTGGTCTCGAAATGGTCCACCCGGTTTGGCGCCGCCAAGTTACAAAAATTGACTGGTGCACGACAACGCGTCTTTTCAAAGGAAGCGCCAGGCCTGATACGTCATTTTGACGTCATGGTGCGACACCGCCGTGACAGACGCGTCAACCATGCTAGCGCCTTTAATCTGCTGAGTTCTTCTCAAATTGATTGATTGATTTTTTTTTTTTTTTTTTTTTAAATAAAAAAAAAATGTATTTAGTCATTTATTATTATTATTATTATTATTATTATTATTATTATTATTATCAATAGTAGTATTATTTTTATTAGAATTGGTATTATTATTGCTGTTGCTAATATACAAAAATTGTAAATATTAATATTTTTTTGAGCCACTTGACTAATTTGAATTTCCCCCATTGGGGTATGAATAAAGTAGCCTGTCCCTTGATCCTGCTCAGGAAGTGATACCGTTGGCCCTGTTTGGGGTAGTTAAGGGGCGTTACTGGGTAAAAATCCCCAGGCACTTGATCCCGCTCTGGAAGTGATTCCGTTGGCCCTGTTTGGGGTAGTTAAGGGGAGTTACTGGGCAAAAATCCCCGGGCACTTGATCCCGCTCTGGAAGTGATTCCATTGGCCCTGTGTGTGTTACGCAGTGCTTGCTAACTCACTTTAGGTCCAAGAGTGTTTCAGCTGTGATTATTTCAGGAAGCAGGAATTAAGATTGAATATCAACTTTATTAACAGTATCTAATAACTTTGACACACCATCCACTTAACTATGGCAAACATCACTACTGAGTCAGAGGAGCTAAATATACAGAGTTGTTGGAAGCTGATTTAAATACTGAGAGATGTCGTCCATTTAAACACACAACACATCGTTAGCCATGAAGCTACATGTGAGATGTTTGAGCCTCTGAATATTTACCAAAGATCTTAATCTTAATCCTGACTTTAATCTGACTTGTTACACTCAGAGAATGGAGAAATGAATGTGGTGGGTCTGGAGCTGAAGTCAACAGAGAACAGACCGACTGAAGTACATTATCGATTCGGTGGCGTCTGTTTGGAGAAAAACATAGTGACCCTCATGATGCACTTAAATGGAAAACCACCTAAAAAACCTCATAGCTGCAAACATTAGCTTAATCACGATTAATCGCATTTGTACGCAGAATCCAAAAATGAATCCAAAAGCAGTGTATAGCTTTTAGCATTTAGCTTTATTTTAAATGTGCTGCCATATGAATGAAAGTGCCATAACATTTGTTGTGCAAACACACTTTTAACATCAGCATCTTTCTGTAGTTTTTATGTAGAAGCCTCGCTCCACTGTCTGTTTCCTTGAATGACTTGCTGCTATCAGTTGTGTGTTTTGCCTTTAAGTGATATTTTAGACTGGAACTACTACGCTGAGAAGACTATTCAACTTGGCAGTGTTTACAGATGACTTTGGTTCTGTCGACTCCGCCGTCTGGAAGAACTTTAAAATGAAAATGGCCGAGTAAAAGTTCCGTACCCTTCTCCATGTTTGGTGGATCCAAAGATTACTTTCTTTTCCTGTTCCACAGCAGACTTTTACAGAATAAAAGCCTGTGAGCAACAGACTTTTACAGAATAAAAAAATAATAAAACCTGTGTTAATACGCGATAAAATATTTATGGGCGTTAAATAATTAACGAGTTAACTCGCCCAGCTCTAGAAAAAAGAGAAGCAGCAGACGGTTTATTTCTGAGGGATTATTATGACAATGATATCAATCATCTAGAGTATAAAATCAATTGTGAGTTAAATAAAGTGGAATATCACAACTTGATAATTCCGTTGTACCAATGTTGTAGATTTTACTTTCTTTTTTCATTTTTTCTTAAAATCTTAGCTGATTTTTCTTTTGCTTTTGTTTCACACTGAGGTCCACGTTTCTAACCTGCTGAAGCCTTTCTGTGTGCAGTTTCTGTTCAACACAGAGTTGAAGCGGGTGTAGAAACTGGTGGATGGACGCTTTCTGATGAGGACGCGTTGAAGAATGAATTCGGCAAACCGGTCTTTTTCTCTTGTGTATTTTCTTTGGAAAATGTGACCTCTGGACAAGCCACTTGAAGTGAGAAAGAGCACTAATCTGTGCTCAGTTATTTTCTACATTCATGTCTTACCATCTGTCCCCACAGGGTGGA
The DNA here is from genome assembly GCF_027942865.1 of Odontesthes bonariensis. Lineage (NCBI taxonomy): Eukaryota > Metazoa > Chordata > Actinopteri > Atheriniformes > Atherinopsidae > Odontesthes > Odontesthes bonariensis. The sequence goes on from NC_134527.1 coordinate 2,477,091, forward strand.
GACGGAGAGCCTCTCTCAGCCACCTGCCTTTGCAGCTGCTCCTCGTTTTCTCATGACAGGAGAATTTTAAATCTCGTTGCCATGGTGATGTAAGAAGAGAGGCTTACGCATATGTTATATAATGTGTATTTTTCTACAGAATGTGATCTCCTTGTTCTGTTTTTCTCAGTTCTTTCTGTTCAATTAATCTACTTTACTTTCTACGTCCCTGTGATACTGGAGATTCGTGTAATTGCACATATGAAGAGGAAGTGTGAACAAAAAGCATTCCAACCACTGGGAAGAAACCATTGCATGCGATGCTTTTTTTTTTTTTTAATTCTCCTTTAATGAGAAGAACATGATTTTGCATTACATATGCCTTCGATACCAAACATACAACTTCATCAATCTCTCAACATTACTATCCTTTCATTGTTACAGTTTCAAAGTCAACTTACAGTTTCCCTGCCTTTCAGAATTATCTGGCCTTCCCTCGTCCTTACATAACTAGTATTTGTTCCGATCATTATAGTGGCTGCAAGGTAGTGTAGTCGCCTCACAACAAGAGGGAACCTGGTCCAAATGGTCCTTGTATGTTCTCTCCAGGATCTTTGGCTTCCTCCCATCCAAAAACACGCATGTTAGGTCAATCGGGGGATGAAATTGTCTTTAAAAATGAGTGTGTGTGCATTGTTGTGCAGGATGTACCTCTTGCTCAATGGCAGCTGGGTTAGGCTCCAACCCTGAACTGGATTACGTTGGTCTACAAAATGTATGAATGGATGTTGTAGTACATGAAAGTAAGCAGCACTATGGCTTATGGTTTAAGGCTGTAGGTTCATTCGGTTGCATTTACTGCAGTTTGAAAAGGGCTTTCCAAGGCAGCTGCTACTTCAAAAACACATACAGAAACACCGCGAGTAATAAATCTGTCAGTTATTTATTTATTGCTACAGTTTGCATATTTAAAGATGTTTTTAATTCTGAAGAATAGTTTTAAGCGAGCTCAAAGTTGCCGGATCAATTTTTTCTGCTGCCTTTTGTGTCTGACCCAGTCGAATATGGTGGAAAGAGAAACTTCCATGACTCCTTCCAACCTAAGGGTGCCCTAAAGGTCGCCTGCTTTCTCAGGTTTCCAGGCCGCATGAAGAACTTCCAGGATTCTACCCATTTTTCATACAACTTGTCATTGTCGTCCTCCTCAGGCGCGACCTGCTTCATTGCACCACGGCCCGTCTTGGGACGAGGTTGAGTTTTTCCCAACAGGTGGCATCCTGCCAACTTCTTGTCGACTTGTTTCTCCTTCTCCATGTTGGAGTACAAATGCTTCCTTGCTTTGGGCTTCTTCTCTGTAATCACTCTTGGGTCACTGGGCGCCTTAGACTTACTCTTGCCTCCGATCTTTCCTCCGTGACCCTGCAGGAACGAGGGGGAGTTTGCCCAGTGTTTCAGGGCGACACTGTTGTCGCTTAAACTGGATTTCATGGTGTGTTGCATCCTCTTCCCCCTTGACCACCTAACTGCGTGTTGAACGGGATTAGGACCGGACTTCACCCAGGGTTGCTCCAGTTGGGGCATGAGGTTGGCAAGTCTAAATGACCTTCCCCACTTAGATTTATACTCACTTGCAAAGACATTTTGCTGCTGAGTGGTGCTGCTTTTACTTTGCCCTGAAGATCCATAATAACTTGGTTGGTGTTCCAGAAGCGACACAGCACTCCACGAAGACTTCCACTCTTTCTCGGGATATCTTTCCCTGAATATCTGGCTGTTAAAAGATCTGCTTACTTTACCTTGGGCTCTTTGCAATGTAATCCCCTTTTTCGGGTGTCGGACCTCTGCTGCTTCATCCACCCACTTATTTCTTGGCACGTGCTCCGTCCAGCGCAGCGTGTGGTTGATGGACCACTTCCAGGCTTCCCTCCACTGAATTAGCGAGGGTCTGTCGTGATGGAACTGGGTTTCAGACACCATCCAGGATTGACACCAGTCAGAAATGGACCTGGTGCGCTGGTCATGATGGTGTGAGTGATCATGATGGTGGGAGGGCACGCTTGATTTCCCTTGGCTGATTTGTTCTTTGCCTTGTCCTGGCTCTGGTCGATGCTGGTGTCTCGTGAACTTCCAGGACTCTGACCAAATTTGTTTCACGGTTGGCCCGTTCTTTGGGAATTCCTCTGGCTCGAATTCATGATGGTGCCGCTCCCAATTTACGCGAATTTGCGCTGTGGTCGACCAACCCTGCTGCCACAAGTCAGGATCCTGGTTTAAGGGCTTGCACTGATATTTCCACGAGGTTTTCCATTCTGAGGAACTGGGCTTTTTCTCCTCCCCCTTCTCCGACTCTTTGAAAGGCTTCATGGGATCGGGCCTGAATCTTCTCCTCTCCATCCTTCTCATCCTATGTTTTAATACCTTCCAAGAATCCTTCCAATCCGTGGAAGGCAGCATTTTTTCCAGTTGCTTGAGAAGAAGCAGCTTTGATTGGGGAAATTCTCTTCTTCTGTGATATATCACGTCGTGTCTCAGTTGTTCATAGCGTGGATCTGCTTTCTCTGTTGGGTGATGCTCCTCTTTCTGCCCCTCTTTAGCGGCGTCCATCTTTGGTGGTGGCGTCTTCAGAGCTTTATCTATCTCCTCGCATGGTTTTGAGTTGTTTTTTGTCAGCTGCCATGACTTGTTCCATTCAGGTTGTGCCTCGGATTCTTTGCTGAGGTGCAGGTACAAATGTCTGTGGTGATGTGTGTGAGATACATTGATGAATCTGTGTAAATGGGACTCTTTCTGCTGACCGTGATCATCAGAGCCGTGGCCGTGGTCGGAATTCTTTACACCGCTCGAACTTGCTGTGGCGGCTCTCCACGAATTGGCCCACTGAGGACTGTGAAACTTATGAACCTGAGGCTGGAAATTATTGCCACCATGGTGGTTGACAAGCTTCCAACATTCTTCCCATTCTGGATTAATCTCTACATCATTTTCTTGCTTGTTATTAACAGACTTATCCGTCGAACCTTCACTTGTTAAATGATCCTCCTGATCTCCTGGCTTGGTGGACTGCCATGAATCGGTCCATTCGGATGAATACAAGGCTTCATTGTGGCGCTGGGTCTCCATCAGCAAGGTGAAGAGTCCATATTTGGGGTCATTCTCCCCATCAACGGACGTTTTCTTCTTCATTTCGGCAGGTCTTTGCCAGGATATCTGCCAATCGTCAACTGGAAGGCCGTAGTCCAGCTGCTCTGATTCCGCCATCTTGAGGTGAGGTTTTCTCCAGAAGTGAAGATCGTGAGGATCCGTCATGTTGGGCTCGTTTGGCCAAGGCTGACCTGCTTCGGTATGAGGTTGCTGGGCGGCGAACATCCAGCACCGGCCCCAGTCCGAGCTGGCTGGGGAGCCCTCTGCCGGGGGTGGTAAGGATTTGTTGTACTTCCACGCCTTGCCCCACACCATAGTTGGAGGCTGAGTTTGGGTGAGGAACATGAACAACTCCGGCTTGCTCAAACTCTTGCCCGACACTGTTTTGGTCTGCCCTTTTTTGTAATTTGTAGCTGGAGTGGAGAAACTTTTGCTTTGGACTCCTGGTCTCCCAGGTGCACCTGAACCCACGCTACGGGTAGGAGCGCGAGGAGCTGCAGGTTTCTTGCTTTTCCACACATTGTTGTCTGGCTGAACCTCCTGGGGTTTAGGTTTCTTCTCCACCCTTTTGTGTCCTCCTTGTTTGGCAGCCAGACGGTTTGCCCAGTCTTCGTTAATGCTGTGAAAACAAACAAATGACAGAAAATTACAAAATACCTGAGAATTATCTCGTTTTATTGAACCTGAAGAGAATTATCACACCATGTTGCATATTATTACACCCACGTTATATTAAAATTAGGGCTGGGCGAGTTAACTCGTTATTATTTAACGCCGATAAATATTTTATCGCGCATTAACGCAGTTTTTTTTTATTTTTAAAATTTATTTTATTTTGTAAAAGTCTGTTGCTCACAGGCTTTTATTTTGTAAAAGTCTGTTGCTGTTTGCTGTGGAACAGGAAAATAAAAGTAATCGGCGGATCCACCAAACCTGGAGAAGGGTACGGAACTTTTACTCGGCCATTTTCATGTTAAAGTTCTTCCAGACGGCGGAGTCGACAGAACCAAAGTCATCTGTAAACACTGCCAAGTTGAATTGTCTTCTCAGCGTAGTAGTTCAAGTCTAAAATATCACTCAAAGGCAAAACACACAACTGATAGCAGCAAGTCATTCAAGGAAACAGACAGTGGAGCGAGGCTTCTACATAAAAACTACAGAAAGATGCTGATGTTAAAAGTGTGTTTGCACAACAAATGTTATGGCACTTTCATTCATATGGCAGCACATTTAAAATAAAGCTAAATGCTAAAAGCTATACACTACTTTTGGATTCATTTTTGGATTCTGCGTACAAATGCGATTAATCGCGATTAATCAGGGAAATCATGTGATTAATTAGATTAAGCCGTCACAGAGACCTGTACATTTCAGCATGCACGGAAATTCCCAATGACCTCAGTTTGTGACAACTTCTTATTCCCTTTGCTATCATTCAGTGCGTACGTGGTCCAAACCCAATCTCTATTCCGCACCTGCTGTCCGAGGCCGGCGCCACATCTTCGCCATTATCTAGACTGAGCTGATCCTAACCTCAAACAATATGTACGGTTCGAGCAACAACAAGGCTCAATGTGTAACTCGAGCAGCGTCAAGGCTCTGCTCTCCCACATAATTCCGCCTGAATTACTTATCTGTGATTTAATAAAGAAATAATCTAACCTACGAGAAAGCTTTGATGGTTTTCTCGAGATAACGAGTTAATTTACCGATGGTTTTTGAGGCTACTTTTTCTCCCCAGTCCGCCCCTGTTTATATGTATTTATATGTATTTCTGGCAAAGGTTTTTACCCATTTTTACCCCCCTTTCATTGAAAGCTGAATAAAGTAGGAATGTGGAGCGTTTGTGTAACAATTCTGCTGTGAAAATGCACAAAGCAAATCCCGCTGGTGTGACAAGCATTTCGTTTTCTCAAGATAACGAGTTATTTATCTCTAATTATTATCTATTATTATTATTATTGTTATTATTTATCTCGAGAAAACGATAACGGCACCCCTCGTGCATCATTCGGTAACCATGGAGACGGCCTGGTCCCCTCAGCTGGTCACTGATGAAGTCGACTATCTAGAAAACGATCATTGTTTTCTTGAGATAACGACATAATTATTATTATTATCTCGAGAAAACCATCAAAAAAAGTTTATACGTACCACGTCCGCTCTGGGCTTCCGTACTAAATTATTCTACCCCTCCAAAAATAAGTTAAAAAACAACAAATAGAAGACGTTTTTGCTTGAAATAAGCAAAAAAATCTGCCAATGGAACTAGTGAAAATCGGCTTGTCAAGATTTCTTGAAATAAGATGTGATATTTAGGACTTTTGAGTTAAAAGTTGAAATTAGCTTAAAAAGCTTGTTTCATGTGAAATATCACTCAAAACAAGATATTCCAGATGTATTGTTTTAAAACAAGTCCCTATATCTGGCTGAAATGGTACTTGTTAGGCAATTGGGTCTTATATTAAGTGTAATGAGATACTCAATGAGACAAATATACTTGGTAAGATTTAGATTTTTTCCAGTGTAAAAGTTATCTAACGTCCTGCAGCAAAAACAAGAGTCAAAAACATCTAAATATGTCCTCTTTGAACTCTCTTAAATCGTAAAGCTATAGAAATAACTGTGAGTTTGCTGTTTAATGCACAGTTACGTCATCCCCAGCTTCCCTTACTCAGTGTTTGGTGTAGGTCATAAAACACCCTGTGTCACTTTGTCCATGTATTCATTCCATCTCCTAAATCTGCAGCGCTACACAAGCTGCCCAAGAGGTCACGACACGTAATGCATTCTATCACATGTACCTCCTGTCTGAGATCAGGTGTCAATGCTGACTTCTGACCTTTCACAGCACTTTTGGATCAAATGTTCTGCGCTGGACCGCTCGATTTCCTCCTGTTTTACTTTAATAATTCTATTAATAGGAACGGGAACAACAAATCAAAAGGGGGCGTTTCTGTCATGCAAAAAGTCAAACGGTTATTGAGCAGAAAACGTTTGGAAGACAGTCGGCCATTATCATATCCCTTCCATTCCTGTCCACAGCTATAAGCACAGCTGCTCTCCATATTAGAGATGAATCCGAACCAGCTGTCGGTGCTGATCTGCTGTTCATTGCCACTTACATTAACCAGTAAGGCCAGCCAAGCTCGTAAATAAAAAGCCCAGAGACACAAATGTTTTAGAAGCTAATATAAAGACATGTAAGAGCATATCTTTGTACAAATGTTGCTGAATGACTAAAGCAAAAGTGGTTCACTGGAAAAAATGAGTAAAAAAACAACAAATAAAAGACGTTTTTGCTTGAAATAAGCAAAATAAATCTGCCAATGGAACTAGTAAAAATTGGCTTGTCTAGATTTCTTGAAATAAAATGTGATATTTAGGACTTTTGAGATAAAAGTGATCTTGAAATCAGCTTAAAAACCTCTTCAAATGAAAAAAAAAGCTTGTTTCATATGAAATATGACTCAAAACAATTTGTTTTCAAGACTTTTTCACTTAACAAGATATTCCAGATGTATTGTATTAAAACAAGTCCCTATATCTGGCTGAAATGGTACTTGTTAGGCAGTTGTGTCTTATATTATGTGTAATGAGATACTCAATGAGACAAATATACTTGGTAAGATTTAGATTTTTTCCAGTGTTCTGTTGGTTTGATTGAGTTAAATTCTGCGATATTACGCTGCGATTCCAGCATGGGACACATTCAGGAAATAATGTGTGACAAACGTGTTCATCCTGGTTTTAAGCTACCTTAAGACTTTTCTTTTTCACCTCTAATGTGCAAAGAGAACCTAACGTACTGTTAACTTGAGGAGGTCGGGAGGAGAAAACCGAACCAGAAGTGTACAAGCTGCAGTTAAGTTTGTTAAATTAATTCCTACGCAGTGTTTTTTTTCATCAGTCGGCTTTCTAGCTGCTCTCATTGTTCACTGTCCTGCTGGTTTTACCTCACAGCAAACCAGGACTCAGCCGACAACTTTTATTCTTTGCCAAACCTTTCTGTTCCTTAAAGGCCGCCAAAAGCACACACTGAAAAAAGTGACTTTTTGATGAAGTTAACTCTATTAAGAGTAACTGTCATAATCTCTACCTTGTATTTTTAAGATTCAGTAAGAACTCGAGCTTCTTACGTAAAATTAAACATTTTATTAACGTAATACATGAAGTATGGGGGAAGAGTAAGTTTAACTTGGGTTTCCTCATACAATTTAAATGTTTAATAGTTGTATGTACATAAACCTAGAAATACTACATGAACTTTACTCTGAAAGTGTATCGTTAAAATCTACTAAGTTACTTCATAACATAAAATTTACTTAAAATTTTGAGTCAAATTATGTTCCTGCCTATGAGAAACAAGTAGACTTTACTTCATTTGTTTAACTAAATATAACTTAAAACTTAGATGTAATTAAGTAAATGTTACTTAATATATTAAAAACTGTTATTTTTTTATGGTAAGTAAAATTTACTTGATACTGCAGCATTAAATATTACTTAAATCATTTGAATGCAAATACTTACAAAGGGTTTTTTAAGTAAATCTTATGAGTTGTTTTTTTCAGTGCAGATGCCGAGTTACATAAGTTCACTTTTCATTCTTCCATCACTTTCAATTCAACATTATTGCCCTTTTCTGGACATAAGAAGTAATCCACACGACATAAATATATATATATATAAGAGGGACACGGTGTCCAATGCTGGATTATTGGGGTTTTAGCACTGCTAAAGTGAAATGAACAAGTTTTCTGACTTGAGTCTTTTTGTTTTACTAGATTCTGTAATAAACATGTAATAAACTATAAGGCACTGACACATACTGACACATACTGACACATTCTGTAATTCAGCTTGCGTTTATCTCTACAGGCGGATGGTTTGGCAGTGTGTTTTACGGCTGAAGATGTCTAATCCTCGGCTAAAATAGATCGTATCCTATCTAAGATCTTTTATTAACCCTTTGTGCGGTCTTAACATTGTGTTTACTCCCCTTGTCCTACCAAAGCCCCAAAATAAAGCAACTTAATTGAATTTTAAATCCAAAATCTATTTTGTATGATGACACCACCTGTTATTTATCTATTCAACTCAATTCAATACATTTTTTATCATGTAGTTTTTGTTACACAATACAAAAACACAATCAGCAGTTTTCAGGATTACACTTTTTTCTTTTTTTTTACCACAAACCAACAGTTTTCTTGTTTTCTCAGTTTTCTTTTACATAATAAAGGTTTATTATTGCTATTATATAAATGTGAAGTAATTACTGCTGAATTAATTATATAGAAAGGGAAAAAAACTGAACTTTTTTCTGGTGTTTAAATGTTTTTATAATTCACGGGTCAAAAATAACCCATAAGACGATCTTTGTACCCTAGTGGTGTACAGCCCACATGGAAACATAAACAAAAATATGACTTTTCCTAATGATGGGGTCCCTTTAGGAAAAGTCATACAATTTCAAGTTGGAAAAAGATAGTTTAAGGTATTTTTTCTACAGCTAAACATGGTGGTGGGTCACTTTTGACCCACAAGACAACAGGAGGGTTAAGGCACCACTACTCTCGTGCTTGTTTTATTCATCTTGTTAATAGTTTTATGGAGAGACACATTTAGCTAGTTCTCACGTGAGCAGGGCGCTCTTCTCCACCCGTTGCTGCTCCAGCTGTAGCTTGTGTCTATGCTCCCGTGTTCGGATCTCCCAGACATTCTTCATGATGGAGGCATCGCAGGCCACTACCTCTGTACTCTTCTCGCTGGCCATCTTCTTCAAACTGCTTCAAACTTTCTGCACACACAAACAGAGAAAGACCCTTCTCATCTTTATCATATCCACACTCCGTCCACTTTTTGAGATGCCAGTAATATCCAGATATGTGGGCAGCCTGCGGAGATGCGGCAGCTGTACCTTGGGCTGGTGATAATCCCTCCGATCTGCATGGAAACGCTGCTGACAGCTCTGCTAATATACATGCGCTCTCTGGGAGCCTCTCGCCTGCTGATGGATATTTGAGGGGCTGTCCAAACTAAAAATACAACACATGCAAGTGCACACATGCACCCTCACACACACAGAGTAAGATTTACTGCTTTCCTTTTACACATGTGGCAGCGTACATATGAACTCTACAGTTACAGTTAACTGGGTGAGCCATTGGTAGTGACCACAAATACAGTTTTCTGGAAACTGTGGTTGAAAAGTCTCAACAGCCCAGTTTCTAGGAAAAGATGTTGGAGCCAAAGATATGCTTTTACATCACATGCAATATATTCATACATATTATATAGATAAATAGATAGATTTTATTAAAGACTCGTAGTCCAGATCACATAGAAAAACAATCAATGATAAAAGAAGAAAAAAGAAGAAAAGTACATAAAAAAGAACATTCATAATATATTTTATTTTATTATTATTATTTTTTTTTTTCAATTTCTTTTCAATCAAACTGAAAACATGAACTGAATAACACTCATAACACGTCATTCAAGTCATCGTGTCTCAAGTCAAGTCAAGTGCCGAGTCTTTAACTTCCAAGTCCGAGTCGAAGTCATCAAAACAGTGACTCGAGTCCCCATCTCTGCCAGCTTGACTCAATTTCAGAAATAATTTCCTGTGGTTTGCCCGGTCAAAGGCCTTTGTGGCATCTCAGAAACACAGAAAGATCGTAGAGTTCTTGCTATTATAATTGCTCAATATTTCCTTTAGACCATATATGCACAGATCACTGTCACGTTTAGACTTAAACCCAAATTTATTATCTGTAGACATTGCTATATTTTCAAATCTTGGCAAAAGAATTGGTTAAAAAATTTTAGACAGTGTACTTGCAAGGGCAATGGGTCTATAATTATCAGAGCTGCCAACTTTTCGGGAGTAAAGCCATGCACAATAAAACCAGTGAAGCACAATATTATATATTATATGAGCTCAATAAATGCAGCCTTTGTCTCTCACTCTACAGACTGCCATACTTTCTGCACAGTCAAAAAGCAAGCAAACATACGCTAAGGTGTCACACCAGTGTATTTACATGAATGAAAACAACAAAAGCAACATTATGTCGTGGAGTGTTCTACTTTTTGCACATAAATTTTGCCCTTCTGTCCTGGAGAGAAGCTCATTTCTCAATGACTCTTTGGTTATAAAGTCAGTGACGAGATTCATCTCCATAGAGAGTATGGCCGATGCATTGAGACGATCCTGTGACATTGATGTGTTCGAAACTGCTTACTTCCATACTGCATACTGCATACTCATCGATCAGACAGTATGCAGAGCGTTTACCCACAATGCATTTCACTCCTGCCCGAGCCGAAATCAGCCGGCCTGAAGCTGATTTCCCTTAAGCTCTAAACTCTGTAAACTTTAGCAACATTTGAAACATTTTCAGGTGAGAAAGTAGTCGTTTAGATCCCCAACGTGTTGAAAACCTGACAAAATACCGGCTGTTTACCATTTTGTTCCCACGAATTCGGCGCTACTAAAGCTAGCCGCAGTGAGCAACGCACTTCCGGTTATTTTCACAAAATAAAATACCCGTCGCCTTTTATCATAGGGAAAGCCATTACCATACAATTGGTGCTTTTGTTTTGGAAACAGGAAGTGAACCTACCCTCGTTGTAGCTAGCTTGAAACTGCCGTTTTGACAGGAAATGACGATCGGCGACGTCACGTTACGTTGCATCTTGGGTAGTTTGAGTATGAGTAGTAACCTCATGATGCATACCCAACATTTCAGAGAATCTAGTATGCATCCGGGAACTTCTCGCTTACTCAAACTCGCTTACTAACTCAAAAGGTTAGTATGAGTAGTAGAAGTATGCGGTTTGGAACACAGCCATTATTGTGTTCCTGAGGAAGGGTTTGATTCTCTTCCGTGTTGAGAAGCACCTCTCAGATTCAGCTGTGGTCATAGGAGTTGTGATGAGGAGCACATGTCTGCTTCTGAAGCGTTTGGGGGGGTAACTCCTGCATCTGGAGACATCTTTGTTTTCTGTGCATTCAGACTGGTTCAGTACGGTGAACTGAGCATTAAGGCCTGCAGTCTGAACATAGTCTAATGAGCTTAGACCAGTCTGTATGATTCAAAGATTCAAAAAGCTTTATTTATCCCGAGGGAAATTGCTGTGCAACAGTTAAGTTACTAAAGTAAAATAAAATAAAGAGGATTAAAATAACATAAGTAACTGAATACAATATGTGCAAATTAGCAGCCTCTAAAAAAAAAACAATATAAACAAACAAAGTGATCTTGAGAAAGTGGGCTAAGGTGTTATGTCTCGTCAAATTTGTTAATCATGTTTATGTCATGTCTTGTTTAGTTTCATGTGTGGGTCCTGTATGTTTTAGTTTAGTCAAGTCACTCATGTCCAGTCCTGTCATGCACTTCCTGTTTTATTTTGTACTCACATTTTCCCCTCTCATTTCAGATCCTGACTTCCTCTCTTTATGTGCTTTCCCTCATTGTGATTGTCAACTCCGCCTCTGATTGGTTCCACCTGTGTCCCCCTACCTCATGTTCAAATAGTCTTTATCTCCCTTTGTCTGGTTGTCAGTTCATCTTGTTCTGTCCCTAACCAAGTTTATGTCAAGCGTGAGTGCATTCTAGTTTGAATTATTTTGTCATCCTCTTTGAGAGCGTCTTTGGTTTTTCTGGGAAATAAATACATTTTGGATTATCTCGCTGAGTCGTGCAATTGGGTCCATCTGAACTGTGTCTCAGGTCGTGACATAAGGATGGGAATCGAGTAACGGTGGATAAATTGTTGGTGCATACTTGAAAATTAAGTGTTACTGCAACCAAAGCCATTTGTACAACATATAACTGGATGAGAATCGATAAGGAACCGAATCGATAAGCAATATCGATTTAATGAACTGGAATTGTTAAATTCTTAACAATTCCCATCCCTATTATGGGCTTTTTTTAATTTGAGGACACACCTGTGCACGTACAGTCTAACTTGTGTTACACTTGTGTGATTGGTGGATATCATATTATGAAATTACGTAACCTAATTTTCTTATTTGTGATTTATACGTGAAGCAGTATCAGCAAATGAACTGCCGGTTGTGTGAGTGTCACTCTGTGTTTGCTACATTCTGCCTTTCGTTCTTCTTCTGACTTCAGTGCCGTGTCAGCGTTGCTTTATATTCATTGTCTTTAGAATCTGGGAGTGCACTGAGTCCACTGAATGGTTACTAAATCCTCTCCTCCTCTGCTCTGCCCTTCTGGTAAGTTGAGTCCTTGGCGATCACTGTGGATGCCGGTGCTGAAAGCTGCAAACGATACCTTTTTATACCAGTGATTAAACCCACTGTGACAGCCTGAACTTGTTAATAACTTCTCAACAGCAACTCTAATAAAGTTGATGGGATTCAAATGAATCACCAGGCTGCACTTATTTTGAATATTTCTGGTAACGGGCAGCAAATTGTGTGCTTATTCTAAGCTAAACTATCTTTCGGTAACACCGGTCAGCAGATATGCAGTCTAACCTTAGAGCTTTATGACAGAAACAGAAAAACCTCATTCACTAGTTACAGCAAATCACAGCAAAGTCCATGTAAATCTGATCAGTTTCGATATTTTGGACGCCTCTATTCTGAGCAAGACTACTTACTGAGCAGGTTTGAAATGTTTCTTGAGCTCAGTCATCACATTCAGAGCCCTCTGGCTGCTGCTGCTGCTGCTGGACGCTGAGCCTAAATTTGATCCCAGTCCTCATGTGTTATTTGAGGTTGAAGATGCACACCTCCAGCTAATACTCTTGGCCTCACACTTCATCCCATAAATGTTCAGTTGGTTGTATTAAACGGCATACTGTGAATGTCAGGCCTCCCGGAACAAGCTGCCTGGAGATAACTGAGCGACAGCCTTTCGAAGACGTTTAGTGGGCGGCATCTTTCCAAGAGTTTTAGGACAAAGTGAGGCCACCAGAATCTGCTTGTTCACCTGTGTTTGCAGATAAGTGAGAGTTCCCATCTGCTTCTTTACTTTGAGCCTCTGAATGGGAGCATCTTGCCATGTCACTCTGACACCGGACCCCTGAAACCTGACCTGCGTCTCACTCTCTGGAAGCTCTTCCTGGTCCGAAGTGTGAGAGACTTTCTGCTTCACGCGTTCAGTGTGCGGATTCTGGACATTCACTGTCCAAAAATAAAATGGATGCACTTAAATGGAAAGAAAGACAGTTTATAGTGTGGCGGTAACTTTAGGTAAGATGTAACCTTATTGAGCTAATTGAGAGTCTGCTATTTATAGTCTCCAGGAGTCACGTAATCAAGTCAAATTCAGGCGTCTGCAACGTTTTTATGCTGCAGAAAGACATCATGGAGGGCTTCCAAACTGTGGATGCCAGACATCTAAAGTTTCTCTCCACTTTAAACAAGTTTCTCATTGACCTAATATGGTTACTGTGCAGTTTTTACAACGGAGGGATCCACCGTAAGCCAATTTAAAGGTGTTAAAACATCTCACTGTCACTACAATCATTACAAAATGGCACAACCCTGCAGGGTGTGGGTCTCTGAGGTGAAAGCGAGATGTTTCCTGCCTCCACCTCCTTGTTCAAGGATTAAAAGACCAAAAAATAATAGTCATGGGTAGGGTAATTTGATGGGATATTTTGTTTCCCATCAAATTATCGATTTTTCAGCGGCGATTATCGATTTAAATTTTTATTAAATATATATTATATATATATATATATATATATATGTTTTATATATATATATTCTTATATATATCGCAGTATCAATAAAATCGTTCTATTAATCTATAAGTCACAAATATTTTCAACACTCTCAAAAAGCATTAAGGAGCCAATCCAACTTCCTCAGATAATAACCTGATTATCTTCGTAACTTGAGAAAATGGCCTAAAACAATCATTTATTGTGAGTTTCTGGTGCTTCAGTTAGTTTCTGTGCTCACATTTATTGTCTTTTAGTGCAACTAAATCTCCAGTAATGCTGCTCTCATCCACATATTTATCTGAAGCTGTTGTCAAATGATGGAATGAGTCCTAAATTATGGCTGGAAACTGTCTCATTAAGGCAAAGTGCTAACCTGTACAGCTACAGAACCACAGCATCATCCGACAAAATTAGTATTAAAAAAAAATAAATCACTCGATACTAATCAATACTGACAAATAAGACCTAGTAAGATATATATTTGCCTTCTTGTAATTTCCCCAGGCAGGACTGGACTCTGACCCAATGACAGCTGACTCAGGCCCCCGTGTTCCCTGTGTTCTCTGGGGATTTGTCTCCTGAAGCAAAAGACAAAGTTTCCTACAATTTATCAACAACATGGAAAAGCATTCTTCCAGACATAAGTCTGCAGGTTTGATTAGATCTTTAAGATAAAACTGAGGATTCTCCATCTACTTGGAGTGTTTTTCTCTAACTTCTTGTTAAAATGAGCATCTTTTAGTTTACTGTGTGTTTTATTATGATATAGTGTTTCTGCTCTTTGTACACTTCTGCCAACAGGTGGCACACTCTGACTTAGGACAGTTAACTTTTACCTGCTGTAACCGATGGAATGACTTCACATTGATTTTGTTTTCCTCCTGGCTGTGGATCAGATTACATTCTCACCAGGCTGGAGTTTCTTTTCAAAGAGGGTTTAATATCAGTTTATTGTTATGTAGATGCAGAGAAATACACAAAATTACTCCTCTGCATTTAACCCATCCAGGTGCACATGCACACACACTCATGCCGTGTGTTCGAAACCGCATACTAAATACTTCCATACTGCATACTCATTGATCAGACAGTATGCAGAGCGTTTACCCACAATGCATTTCGCTCCTGCCCGAGCTGAAATCAGCCGGCCTGAAGCTGATTTCTCTTAAACTCTAAACTTTAGCAACATTTGAAACATTTTCAGGCGAGAAAGTAGTCGTTTAGATCCCCAACGTGTTTATCATAGGGAAAGCCATTACGGTACAATTGGTGCTTTTGTTTTGAAAACAGGAAGTGAACCTACCCTCGTTGTAGCTAGCTTGAAACTGCCGTTTTGACAGGAAATGACGATCGGCGACATCACGTTACGTTGCATCTTGGGTGGTTTGAGTATGAGTAGTAACCTCATGATGCATACCCAACATTTCGGAGAATCTAGTATGCATCCGGGAGCTTCTCGCTTACTCAAACTTGCATACTAACTCAGAAAGTTAGTATGAGTAGTAGGAGAAGAATGAGGTTTCGAACACAGCCATGGAGACAGATGCCATATACACAGGAGCGCCCAGAGAACATAGAGGTACCTCGGCTGTGGCAAGGAGGTCAAACTGCCAACCTTCAGGTTGTTGGACGGCCCACTCTAACCACTGAGCCGTGTCTGCCTAGGGCCCCTAGGGAATTTAGTGTGCAAAGTACTGATAGAGTACATTTTTAAAAATCAGTTTTTTTTTCCTTCAGTCATGTTTTCCATCCATTTTCTGTACCCACTTAATCCGTCGGTCGGGTCGCGGGGGGGCGGAGCCAATCCCAGCGGTCATTGGGCGAGAGGCGGGGTACATCCTGGATGGGTCGCCAGTCCATCACAGAGACAAACAACCACTCACTCCTAGGGACAATTTAGGAGAGCGGTTTAGGCAGATTAGGCCCGTTTAGGCCCAGAATACATCTGTGATATGTTCAGAGAATATAAAGCCAGCAGAGCTCTTAGATCCAAGGACTCAGGTCAGCTGGTCCAGTCCAGAGTCCAGACTAAACATGGAGAAGCAGCATTTAGCTGTTATGCTGCAAACAAGTGGAACAAACTGCCAGTGGAGATTAAACTTTCACCAAATGGAGACGTTTTTAAATCCAGGTTAAAAACATTTCTGTCAGAACCACTCTCGTCAAAACGAGACGAGAAACAGATATAAATTTCAGAAGCTTATTCTGAATGCATACAATTGTGTTTGGCGGTATGGCTCTGTTCGGAGGAAGTTCCCGACTTCCCATGAGCTCCATGGAAGCCAGACAGGGAACAGCAGCATCCTCAGGTGGAGTGCCTTCCATTTGCTGTAAAGGCAACAAACCCCCTAGAACAGAGCAAGCAACAATGAACAACAGTATGACATTGTTTGGCAATGAGAAGTCGGTGGAGCAGGGGAGGTGGTGGGTGCAAGCAGAAAGCAAAAAAAAAGCAGTGACAGCAAACCAAGTTTAAATGAAGTGCCCCAAATGCCAGCATCCAATTGCGAGCAGCAGCTGATTACCCATTGAGCGCAGCTGGCTGTGGACAGCCATAAGGGTTGGGTCGGCGTCAGCCAATAGGCAAAGGGCGCGTTGACTAACGTGGTCTGCCAGAACTAACGCGGTGCTACATTTCTTTTCTCATGTGTCTATGCATGAAATCTGGACAATATCTTTGAACTTATCTGGACTGTGGCTTGTTTTTAAATTAATTTTAATCATTTTATTTGTTTCTCTTTATATTCTTTTATGTATTTTTAATGCTTCTTCCACTCCCTGCTGCAATGCTTTTATTTTATGTAAAGCACTTTGAATTGTTTTGGACATGAAATGTGCTACAAATAAACTTGACTTTGACTTTAGAGTCAACAATTAACCTGACATGCATTATTTTGGACAGTGGGAGGAAGAGAACAGTCATGTTTTATAACACCAATATAAAGCTGTCCGAAGGGCGTACTCTTTGGGAAGATCTACTCGCCCAAAATGTTTTCTTATAAAATGCCTGGCAGTTTCACAGAAGAATTCCAGAAGGGTGTGTCGTTTTACCATCACAGATCAAGATAATATATCAAAGAAACTTCAAGGTTTGTGAAGAACAAACATGATGGGAATACATGTTTTACTGAAGATTTCTTCATTACACACAGTTTTTGACACAGTGACCATGTTAATGAAACATTTAGGCCTACTTCCTTTAAATATATTTACAGTTTTGTGCAGGTAAATTCCAATTGGACACACATTTAGACCAAACTCGGCATGTTTTCTCCTCTCTTGAGGAATCTTAATCGATTACTTGCATCTACTGCGAGGTGCAAGTGGGAGAACAGAAACTTTATTAAAAAAAAGACTGAACAGAATGTACAAATGCATGACCTGAATCCTCCAACATAAGATATCCTAACCCGTGACTGATTTACAGCACAGATATTTGTGTGAGAGGCAGATATTCTGACTGCATATGGTGCTGCTGGTAAAAATAGAGTTGCACAGACTGTTCCGAATGTCTCATCTGTGACATGAACACTGGGCCACCATCACAATCTGAGTAAGAATCTGTTTCATTTACCAGAAATGGACAAATAATGTTTGCTAAAGCAATGTGGAAAAGAAAACTTATAGAAAATGATACCAGTTCAGAAATTAAGTTGCACAAAAAGCCAAATATTCATGATGAATTTGTACGAATGGGCTTTTATTTGGGCTGCAGTTATCTTTGTTAAACCTAAAGAGATATAACTAAATAACTTTAGCTGAGAGAAAGGCCTGTTTTTTTTTCCCTGTATCTGTTTAACTATGTTGCTCTTTCACATTGTTGAAGAGGTATTTTGGCTCACTCTTTGCTTCAGTTCATTCAGGTTGATGCTGATTTAAGGTTCTGCCCCACTTTATAAGCCACTGTAACACTGTGATTACTTTATTTTCAGCTATTGCGTTTTAGATTTGCTGCTGTGTTTAGGATTATTATTACATTTCATGACACAGTTTGAGCCCAAATGTAGTTGTTAGACAGACTCCTTTGACTGATTAAGTTCTTTTTCACATGGACAACATACTCGTCAAAGTCACTTTACTATAATGACTTTGAACCGAGCATCAAATCTTTCTTTAAAAGAAAAATAAATCTGAAAATTCATTGGAGCATAAACCACAACAAGCAGCAATAGCTTAACTTAAAGTAAGACTTCAAACGATGAGTTCAAACTAAGCGTAGGTCTTCAGGACTCTAAACTGTGGCCATTTAGTCAGATACTGTGTGTATAAGTTTGTGTGACATGACACTAAAATTATCTTAATCTTAAATGTCTGCCTCAGATAACTATCGGGACAAACTGCATTTTTGTAGCAGCAGAGGTGCAAACAGAACCTGAAACCTGAGATGGAATCGTTTTTTTTATTTATCTTTCTTAGATAAGTAGTTTTGGTAATTCAAGTTAATTTTCTACTTTCTGATATTGATCAGAAAGTAGAAAATTAACTTGATAACTTTTTCTTTTCAGGGCTTCTGGAAGAGAGAAAAAAATCCCAAAAATAAAATCTAAGAACATAAAAAGATTTTGATTCAACTTTGATTCAAAGACAAAGCAACACGGAGCTGTTTATGTTCCGTGTTGCTTTGGCACACGACTGAATTTCAATAAGATGAGAAATGGGGCGGCGGTGGCTTAGTGGTTAGAGTGGGTCCAATAACCGGAAGGTTGGTGGTCCGATTCCGGCTCTCACCACTCAAAGATTGGTGGACTGACAGCTGGAGGGGTGGACACAGCGGAAGAGCCCTTGAGCAAGGCACCGTACCCCCATGCTCCCCGGGCGCTGTGATTGGCTGCCCACCGCTTCATATGGCATCTGTCTCCATGAGTGTGTGACTCTGTGCATGTGTGTGTTCAACAGGTCAAATGCGGAGGCGTAGTTTCACGTGACTTCATGTGACACTAAAATTATCTTAATCTTAAATGTCTGCCTCAGATAACTATCAGGACAAACTGCATTTTTGTAGCAACAGCAGCAGACAGCAACTGAAACCTGAGATGGAATATTTTTTTATTTATCTTTCTTAGATAAGTAGTTTTGGTAATTCATACCTTAAATCTTTCCACCCTGGGAGTAACTGTGCAAAGTCCAGCCTCTCTAATCATTTTCTCACACCTTGAAATGTTCAGTTGTTCCAGAAGGGTCGCATGTGATGCTGCATTCAGTTTTGTTAACTTGCAGCTTGTCTTCCGAAGTCTTTACTGCAAGCGTGCTTGGTGGCAAAAGTTGCTGTTTTATACCGAGTTGCTGCAATCCATTCGTTTGTTGACTTTGTAGGGAAACAATGATTTCCACATCATACCTTTAGCATCATGTCCTGCCTCCTGTGTGATATACCCTGCCCTCTCTCTCATATGTTGACCCAAAATGCTGAGGTGAGAGTTTCATAGGAATTTTCTGGGGAGATCATACTTTTCCATTTCTAGCTTCTCTTCATCAGCTACCTGTAATTTACAGAATAAAGTTTAAAATGATTCTTTTCACAGATAAAGCCCTTCATCATAGCTTTTTAAGAACCAGTTTGCTCTCACTGCCGACCTGCTTGTGGTTTCTGGAGTGGTTACGGGAGGCAGAACCTTCTGTTATAAGGCTCCTCTCTGCTGAAACTAGATGATTATACATTTTCTATGAGATTAATAATTAACTAAGAGTAAGAAACCATGTGAAACTACATAGCTTGACCCAATGTCCGAAACCAGAAGACGTTCAGTTGAAAGTTCAGAGACAAAAAAAACTTTCTTTTTCTCATTAAATGAGATGTTTTGTATTAGAAGAGCCAGTTTAGCTCAAATATCAGGTGTGATGTTGAAGTAGGAGGCAGGATTGGAGAGTTCAAAGCCGTGGCTCAGTGGTTAGAGTGGGTCGTCCAATAACTGGAAGGCTGGCACATGCCCACTCTCGGCAGAGGTGCCTGCCCTTGAGCAAGGCACCGTACCCCCATGCTCCCCAGGCGTTTTGATTGGCTGCCCACCGCTTCTGTGTATGGCATCTGTCTCCATGAGTGTGTGACCCTGTGCACGTGTGTGTTCAACAGGCGCCAACCTGGATGTGGAGGAGTAAAATTTGTGTGACTTCATGTGACAATAAAATAATCTCAAATGTCTGCCTCAGATAACCATCAGGACAAACTGCATTTTTGTAGCAACAGCAGCAGACAGCAACTGAAACCTGAGATGGAATCATTTTTCTTCTCATTGTTCTCAGAGGAATTTTATCAGGAGATCACCAGACTCTTTTCATGTGTCATTCCCCGATGGTGGAATGATGCGGGGCGTACCTGTCTATTTTCAAGAAACTCTTGAAGACCCAGCTCTTCAGAAGGCATCTTGTACCCTGTACTTCCCTCTATGCCTGAACTCTATCTCTGTCACCTCTGACAGAGCCTGACTGGTGGTTTCCTTCTATGTAGCTTATTGTTAGCTGTAATGTTATATCCTCATATGTAAGTCGCTTTGGATAAAAGTGTCTGATAAATGCAGAAACAGAAACATATACATATATATGTAAATACATACAGCTATTTGTTTACACATCCACTTAAATGTTAGAAATGTTTGAAGAGGTGGCACATGGTTAGGGATGTATACCGAGTACCGGTATTGTTTGGTACCTGACAAACGATACTGGTTATCGGTACTTTTTGAACGTCTAACTGTCTATCTAAATGTCGCTTAATCATGACACTACCGCCGTCGCCGTCTTTGACTGCTTAGACAAAAACTAGTCGCCCGCCAAACGCTACAGAGTGCAACGTCGTGCCAGCGGCACCCGGCTTCTTGTCTGCTTTGACATCGTCAAGTCATGGTAAGAGAAATATTTGTCAAGTTTGTAGTCATTAACTTAGGAGGACAAAGCATTCATTTTAGCACCGCTGATACTGATACTTGTTACGTTAATCCTGTAGGCGGTACTCAACTCGGTGGCGTTGCCAGTTACTATTGCCTCGTGTATCCCAATTGTATATATTTTTGGGGTTTTGGCCACTATTTGCTTAGGTTTAGGCAACAAAACTACGTGTATAGATGTGATACGGTCTTTAAAAGCATAATTAAAGCCTCTTCCCCTCTCTCTCTGTCTGTTATTTTTCAAAGCTTGTGATGTTATAAATGAATAAGCTCCCCGTCCAGCTGCGTCTTATTTCTGACCTGGGCCTCTTCAAATCCAGGCTAAAAACCTACTTATTTAGCATTGCTTTTAATACCCAGTAGTATGGTGACACTTTTATCTTATTCGATTTTGTTGTATTTTATTGCTTTCACTGTTCTTTTATTGTTTTTATTTGTTTTTACTTATTCTTCTCTTTATTTATTACCTACTGTAAATCACTTTGGTACATCGTAATGATTGTTTGTAAAGGGCTGTATAAATAAAATACATTTACATTTACATGTTTGAACGATATCAAATTGATGCTGAATGATGATTTTAAGGGTCAAATCTACAGTCCGAGGGGAGGATCAGGTGGATGTGGACTTATTTCGGATTTTAAAAATAAAAACTAGAAAATTTCTGAAGAAATTTTGATGGGTGCCAATCTACTGCCCAACAACCCTTTAGTTTAGTTAAAGTTGAGTCTCCTGTCACATATAAACTTTGAATGCGGTCTCTGTGATGTCGTATGTCATTTTTATAAAGGTCCTGTTTAAAATACAGCTTTAATGGCATTTTCAAAATGGCCTCGTTAAGTGCTTTTCAATGCATTTTCCCATTGCATTGTGGGTATTTTCAAACTTCCCCTCACTATCAGTTTAAAGGAGAAAAGCAGATCAGATTTATAACATTAAGCTATTATAACAGGGCAGCCCTCTTGGCTCTGCCCTCATAAGCAGTCTCAGAACAGAGCAGGCTAACAAGGCGTTGCCCCGGTAACAGGAGCAGGTGCGGCTCGTCTGTGTCACTGACATGTATGCTCACTATGGCTTCTTAAAATTAGACTACTAATTTTGACTGCACTCAACTATCTCGAACAAACAGTCGCTGTTCGAAAAGTAAAAGTTGTATCCGAATAATTCTTGAACCGTAAGCGTCCACAGAGACAGCAGAAGCCAGCGGTATAATTTTCATTCAGCTACTATGTGTGGTTCCTTTTTTATGGCCGTTTAAAAATATATATTTATCACATTGATTTGATGATTTTAGGCGTTTATAATGGGCGGAATGTCAGCTGGAGGGCCGACTCTCTGCGCTCAGAAGATTTGTGAGAAATCTGTGTGGCAAAGCTCTATGAGTGTGACTTTGTTTGAAAGAGGACAAAATACCTACATTTTTAAGTAAAATTTCTCCAGATCGGGCAGATAGTTTGGACATTAGAGACATTTGTTCAAGGAATTGGTGCAGTATCGAATTTAGAGTGAGAAACAGAGTGGGATAGACACCTCGGCCGAGATGTAGTCTTCCTAAAACGTAAACTGCTGTTGTGTCAAAGCTGTATAATGTATCAACAAACCCTTTAGATCAGTTAAAGTTGAGTCTCCTGTCACATCTAAGCTTTGAATGAGGTCTGTGTGATGCTGTATGGCTGAGTTGTAAGGCCTCTAAAATAGGGTAGTTTTTGCAGCCCTATATTTGAATTTTCAATGCATTTCCCCATCCACAATTTTCCCACTTTTTCCCATTTTGCCGGAATTCCTTTCGACTAATGAGAGCCAAACGTAATAGCACACCAATCGAGGTCGTTGCGCACGCAGCGGTGTGCTTTTTAAGCCGGTCGGACCATCGGTGAGAGACTAGTAACGCGCCAAAATCCATGACGGAAACGGAAGAATAAGAGTCTGGCAACAGAGTAATATGTGTGTCTAATGCCTTCGGCATTGGCACCCATAATAATAATACATTTTGGGTAGCCTAATATATGAAATTGGTTTTCATTGCAGCACCGTCCGACACAGGTGAGCTGTCATTTCACACTGAGGAATAACCCGCAGTTTAGCGTGTCCGCCATTGCGTTCACACTGCCGACCCGGGCTGCCGTGTCAACTCGACTCGCCTTTCGACCCGCGTCGGACCCTAGTCTTTTTGCCGAGCCAAGTTTGGTGTGAAAGCAATTGACACGGGTCGGACGTGGACGTGGACGTGGCGTGACGTGAGGAGTTTAAAAGACAGAATGGACAGCTGATTCAGAACAACAACGACAGGTGAGGACAAGTTTCACTCTGTTTTATCCTACAAATAGTTCGAGGGGAGACTAGGGCCGCGAGCTCCTCAGCCTCCGAGCAGAGGACGTTATTTACCGCCACATGTCGGGGACTATAGTGCTCTTGTATTCTCCGCATATGTTCTTCGGCGACATCCCACGTTGTAACCATCCACACCCCGTAAAATAACGAGTCCTCAAGGTGTATATAACCCTACCTCCGACGCATGGCTTGTGCCTACGTCATTGTACACGCCCAGCATTTTATGTGTTTCGTGTGACGCTCTGCCACTAGGCAACGCCCCCTGAACTCGGCTTCAGGCGACACGGGTCACCTAACACGCCAAGCGTTCACATTGCTCGACGCGGGTCGAAGGTGCAGTTTGGACCCGCTAAGGTAGCGGGTCGCAGTGTGAAAGGGGCTATTGATACCACCATTCCAACCATAGGAGGAAAAAAAGTGTCGGAATGACGGGATGTAACCCCTTATATGTTTAGGGTTCAGAGCTGTGCATATAAATGTGCGGTCAAAGAGAAAGAAACTAACAGCAAGCAACGCTGCAAACCATTTATCTCTTTTTCAATATGTTCACTGGTTAAATCAATCGTTACATGTTTGTCTTGAAATAAAAAGGATCAAATCAAATCAAAGTTCAATGAAGGCTGGGGAAATATAAAGATTGTTTGCAGAACTGTCAAATATAAATCAACTCCATTCCAATTAATGTGTCTAACTGCTCTGTTAAAATTTGTCATGTTGTTACACCTTGTTTTGTGGCAACAACACTGATATAGTTGCTGCACAAAGACAACAAAATGTACTTTGTAGCCACAGAAATGTGTTACTCTGTTTTATTTGTAAAATTATGTCAGTCAGACTTTATTGTTCATGCACATCCAGTGCACACGTGTGTAGAAGCAATTTACTTTTGATTGAAAGGATCAGAAATTGTAAGTAGGGCTACTCAATTACGACACGTCCCTTTATTCATCTGTTTAGCTGATTTTATTTTTCACCTGTTTACAAGTCAGAACATCAAGAGGGAAACATTTTGATCAGAAAGTGAAAAATTAACTGGATTACTTTTTCTTTTCAGGGCTTCTGGAAGAGAGAAAAAAACAAAACATAAAAAGATTTTGATTCAACTTTGATTCAAAGACAAAGCAACACGGAGCTGTTTATGTTCCGTGTTGCTGTGGCACACGACTGAATATCACTCACAAAAGATCACAGTTTCTGCCTCAGATAACTATCAGGACAAACTGCATTTTTGTAGCAACAGCAGCAGACAGCAACTGAAACCTGAGATGGAATCATTTTTGATTTATCTTTCTTAGATAAGTAGTTTTGGTAATTCATACCTTAAATCTTTCCACCCTGGGAGTAACTGTGCAAAGTCCAGCCTCTCTAATCATTTTCTCACACCTTGAAATGTTCAGTTGTTCCAGAAGGGTCGCATGTGATGCTGCATTCAGTTTTGTTAACTTGCAGCTTGTCTTCCGAAGTCTTTACTGCAAGCGTGCTTGGTGGCAAAAGTTGCTGCTTTATACCGAGTTGCTGCAATCCATTCGTTTGTTGACTTTGTAGGGAAACAATGATTTCCACATCATACCTTTAGCATCATGTCCTGCCTCCTGTGTGATATACCCAAAATGCTGAGGTGAGAGTTTCATAGGAATTTTCTGGGGAGATCATACTTTTCCATTTCTAGCTTCTCTTCATCAGCTACCTGTAATTTACAGAATAAAGTTTAAAAAAATTCTTTTCACAGATAAAGCCCTTCATCATAGCTTTTTAAGAACCAGTTTGCTCTCACTGCCGACCTGCTTGTGGTTTCTGGAGTGGTTACGGGAGGCAGAACCTTCTGTTATAAGGCTCCTCTCTGCTGAAACTAGATGATTATACATTTTCTGTGAGATTAATCATTAACTAAGAGTAATAAATCATGTGAAGCATCACGCTCTGAAACTACATGGCTTGACCCAATGTCCGAAACCCGAAGACGTTCAGTACCCTAATAAAAACTTAGTTTTTCTCATAAAATCATATTTTCAGTATAAGAAGAGCCAGTTTAGATCACATATCAGGTGTGATGTTGAAGGAGGAGTCAGGGTTTCCACCACCGTCCTGTGAGGCCGCAGCCAGAATGGACTGAAACAGGATCACTCTCTGCAGCAGCTCAGCCATGAAGGAGTAGTCGTAAACCTGCCTCTCTGCAGTGTCTCTATCTGTTTCCTGCTGCTGCAGAACTTTATCTGCCTCCTCAAACATTTCATCACTGAAATATCTTCCCCCATTCGCTGCCACCATACTATCGATCATTTTGATCAGCTTAACCACCTGAGCTCTGTTACATCTTTTCTTGTTGTTGAAGACATGGTAGCGGTTTCCACATTTGTTAATCACCTCTCGAAGTTTGGAGTGGCCATTTTGTATGTACTGCTGTATGCTTTTGTCCTTCAGCTCATCTCCTCTGGTGAACAGAACAATCATGAACTTAGATGACTCTGGTCCAAAAATCTTCTCCAGGGCTTCCACGCAGTTCTCTTCTTCTTTGGTAAATCTTCCAATCTGAAGGACCAGGAGGAAGACGTGCGGCCCAGGGGTGGATATCTGGATGCATTTTGCGATCTCTCTCTTTATGCTCTCTGCACTTTTAGATGTGTCCAGAATGCCGGGAGTATCAACCACATGGATCTTTCTGTTACAGTTGACTCGCTCTGTCTGACAAGTCTGTGTCACAGACGCCGCACTTGTGGAAGACACAAAAAGCTTTTTACCCAGAATAGTGTTGGCAGCGGCACTCTTCCCAACTCCAGTTTTCCCAATCAGCACAATCCTCAGAGGACCACCTGCAAACAGAAAAGTATTTAAAGCCAATGAAATGTCATTTTCTTTCATGAACAAACTGCAGAATTGATATTGAGAGTAAAATTCACCTCCAGCAACGGACAAGCGGTTTCCCATCTCGACTTGCTTTTTTAAAGAATGAAATAAATGAAGTGTTGCCTGTGTTTAGAGGTGAATGAATGTCTCCACCCAGAAGGTGGATC
This sequence comes from Odontesthes bonariensis, assembly GCF_027942865.1. Lineage (NCBI taxonomy): Eukaryota > Metazoa > Chordata > Actinopteri > Atheriniformes > Atherinopsidae > Odontesthes > Odontesthes bonariensis. The sequence goes on from NC_134527.1 coordinate 2,503,150, forward strand.
TAACGCCCTGTTTATATCACTGAGTTTCACTTTGACTCTCAGGGCAGATCCAAAGACTGATCAAACTCACCTGCTGTCTGTTCCTAAAGAAGCTTTACATGATGAGTCGTCTAACACGTAAGTCATTTGAACTCTTTTATTTTCAAATCGACATCTGTAAAATGTTTTGATCTATTAGATTAAACCCTGAAATATCAGTTGTAAAATGTTTCCCACACAAATTTGCTCATAGTATTGAGTTAATTCGGGGGTTCTGTACCTTGGGTTTCTTTTTGTTAACATAACACATGATCAATTAGAAGCTAAACTCTGAATTCATAGTTTGTTATGGAGCAAACTAGTTCTTTAAATGTCTGCTCAGTTTAGATTGTGACACTGCAGGTTTTTAATCTTTTTAATAGCATAAGAGTCTTATGTAATATAACCGGTTGAGACAACATTCTTAAAGCATAAGCCGTGTTCGTTGTGCAGATACATAACAGTCGAGCCAGTCTGAACTTGCATTAAACAGAAGAATCAACAATTCCTAATATGCCTCTGATTTGGCATGCATGAATTTACGAGGAGAAGTCTTTATGTTTGAAAGAGGCTAAAGAATCACAGCAATCCATTTGGCCCTCTTCACCTTTTGGAAGTTTGTAAAAACAAAACTGGGACTTCTTGCACAATCTGTTGGTTCAGTCGATTGCACAGCAGCCATATATTTCTGTGTCCGCTGTCATTAAACCTGCCGTCTTTTTGCAACACAGTGGGCATAAATCATGTCTCATTCCGTCTGTAAGTGGGACCATTGCACTGGCTGGTCTACATTTTGTTTAACGTCAAAGCAACAACCATATTATTTCTAAATTATTGCTATAAACTATGTAAAAAACTGTATGCTTCTGTTTTTTTTTAAAGAAACAATGAAAAACGGTGACAGTAAGTACATCATCACTCTGTTTGGAAAGAAAGCTGAGTTCAAGGACCTCGTCGGGAGAATGATCCTCAAGGAGGATCCCCTTCACCACCCTGTGAACACCTTTGTCAAAACAACAGATGACATTTCTCTGGGAGCCAATAAGACATTCAAAGTTGTCTGCACTGGTGATATCTTTGAGGAACATTGTTTGCACCCGGACCAGCAGATCATTGACTGCATGGCACTGTCTCATCCTGGCCCTCATCTGTTCATACTGGCAATACATGCAGAGCACAATGAAGAGGGTACAGTTGTAGATCAAATAGATAAACTTAGAGGTCACTTTGGAGAAAGATTCACATCAAACTTGGTTGTACTGTTACCCAGCATTGAGGTCTTCCAAGCTCTCAGTCATCTGGGAAAACAATCCAACATCCAGTTTGCTACTGCCAATGAATATCTGAGCTCTACATGTGAACAATGGTGTTCGGATCGTGAGCCGTTCCTCTACGAGTTTACCAATTACAGCGGAGATGTGGTCAAAAGGAGAATGAGAAGCTTTAACAAGCAAAGGTAAACATGTTTATTTCCAAAAAAGCTTTTATTACACACATACATACAGCAGAAGTCCCACCTTATTTGAGTTCTGTCATCATGCTCTAATTCTGTGACATCAGCATGTTATTTGCTTGGCGTAGAATATGACCCAAGGAGCCTGGATGCTAGATTAGCAGAGATGGTAGGTTGCAGTAACTCCTGATGAGATGTAGATGAGGAGGCGGGTTGTCTGCCGTCATTCTCTGGTGTTGGGGCTTCTTTTCCTTCTATGTTTCTCTTCTGTTTTGTCATCCTCCTACCAGACTGAGCACAATTGCTAAATTACTGCTATTGCTAAATATTCCCTGAAAAGTTTACCTCCTTGGGAGATCTATTCATTCATGTTCTTCAACAGGACAGTGTCAGCAATATATTTCACTGTTGTGGCTTTTTCTATTCTGTTTTTGGAATTATGAACTTTTATTATGAAGTAATATTTTACATAAACTCATATGATATGATAAGTGGCAAATATATATATATATATCCATCAATTTTCTATACCCGCTCAATCTGTCGGTCGGGTCGCGGGAAGGCCTGGAGCCTATCCAAGCAGTCATTGGGCGAGAGGCGGGGAACACCCTGGACAGGTCGCCAGTCAATCACAGAGATAAATGAGACCAAAACATCACACATGCTCACAATCACTCCTAGGGACAATTTTAGAGTCACCAATTAACCTAACATGCATGTTTTTGGACAGTGAGAGGAAGCCAGAGTACCCAGAGAGAACCTGCGCATACTCATACCACCACACCACCTTGCAGCCCTTATCTATCTATCTATCTATCTATCTATCTATCTATCTATCTATCTATCTATCTATCTATCTATCTATCTACACACCACATTTTTTTTTGTACCTATGTATATGTGTGTGTATTTGTCCCAAAATAAGTACATTATGTATTTCAGCTAATTATGGGTGCCAATGCCAAAGCCATTAGACACACATATTACTCTTGTGTATAGTTGTGAGAATGCATTAAGCATTCTCACTATTAAGTTCCTGTTTCCCTTTATTATTATTATTCCGTATTATTCTTCCGCCGATTTTTGTCCTTCAACTACTTCAGCATACGTTAAGCTATTTCAACAATTTTGGTATCAAAATGTTCAGCTCTTTCAGCACATTACTGCTATTGTCTCTGGTATTTTAAACTTTTAAACTTTTTAAGATATTAAGCTTTTTGTTCAACTTTTTTCCCCATTAAAAGTAATGGCAAATCTTCAAATCCTTTCAAATCCTTCAAATCCTTCAAATCTTAACTAGTTCAGCATACTTTCAGCTAGAGACACCATTCCAATTTTAAAATGTTCATAAGACATTCAGCTATTACCAATTGTTTAATCTTTTAAAAATATTCGGCCAATTTTGAAATATGACAGTTTCAAAAATATGAAAATTAAGTTCTTCAAATCCTTATCTTCAAATCCTTTCAAATCCTTCAAATCCTTTCAAATCGTAACTAGTTCAGCATACTTTCAGCTAGAGACACCATTCAAATTTTAAAATGTTCATAAGACATTCAGCTATTACAAAATGTTTCATCTTTTAAAAATATTCGGCCAATTTTGAAATATGACAGTTTAAAAAATATGAAAATTAAGTTCCTTCTTGGATTTTAGAGTGAGACATTCAGCAGTGCTGATAAGTTTCAACTTTTCAAACAAATTACTATAACTTTTATACAGTTTAACTGAGAGAAACAAATTATACCTTATAATGTAGGAAAACTTGTCCTCTTTCAGCCAATGTAACTCCTAAAGAGCTCACATGGACAGATTTTGAACTATGAGCCTTTAAGCTTGAACCAAATCTCAAATTGTGACGAAATCTGCCATTTTTGAGTCCTCAAAACCAGCTTCAAGTGTTTTCAAACTGCTTCGATTTAAATATAGTTGACTCCACAGATGTAAAACTACTTTGCTAAGTTCCTCTAAGCCTTCTGCTTCTAACGGTGTTAAAATTATTTTTCTAACTGGTCAACTTTTGTCACAGAACGTGTTCGAAGACAGTCTGCGCCTCAGATTTGTCCCGCGGCTGCAGCAGCTTTGCTCTGTGTCTGTCTGTGTAGTCTTTAAATAGGTCATATGCACTTTCAATTTAAAAGAAAGGAATGTCCTAATGGTAATACTAACGCCCTTTCATGCGGGTGGCCCGGGTTCAATCCCTAGACTATCAGATTAAGTTTTAAATTTTTTTTTTTTTTTACAACTATTTAAGCATACTTTCAGCCATTTCAACTGTTTCTAGATTAAGTTTATCTTCAAATCCTTTCAAATCCTTCAAATCCTTTCAAATCCTTCAAATCCTTTCAAATCTTAACAACTTCAGCATACTTTCAGCTAGAGACACCATTCAAATTTTAAAATGTTCAAATCTTTTAGCTTCTTAAGATTTTTTAGCAAGGTAATTCAGCTCTTGCATTCTCACGGCTGTTTCGCAGGAACAGCTCTTTCTAGTTAATATTATTTTCTTGTTTCCGTCATAAATTTTGACGGCCTACTAGTCATCGATGGTCTGACCGACATAAAAAACACACCACTGCGTGCGTAACGACCTCGGTCGGTGTGCTATTACGTTTGGCTCTCATTTGTCGAAAGGAATTCCGGCAAAATTGGGGATGGGAAAATGCATTGAAAATTCAAAAATAGTGCATTTAGGCCTATTTTAGAGGCCTTATAACTCAGCCATACAGCATCACACAGACCTCATTCAAACTTTATATGTGACAGGAGACTCTCAGCTTTAACTGAACTAAAGGGTTTGTTGATATATTATACAGCTTTGACACAACGGCAGTTTACGTTTTAGGAAGACTACTCGACCGAGGTGTCTCTCCCACTCTGTTTCTCACTCTAAATTCTATACTGCACCAATTCCTCAAACAAATGTCTCTCATGTCCGAAATATCTGCCCGATCTGGAGAAATATTACTTCAAAATGTCGGTATTTTTGTCCTCCTTCACACAAAGTCACACTCATTGAGCTCTGCCACACAGACTTCTCACAAATTGCCTCTGAGCGCAGAGAGTCGCCCCTCCAGCTGACATTCCGCCCATTATAAACGCCTAAAATCATAAAATTCATGTGAAAAATTATTTTAAAACTGCCATAAAAAATGAGCCGCACATAGTAGCCTTATGAAAATTCCACCACTGGCTTCTGCCATCTCTTGGGGTGCTGATGGTTCAAGAATTATTCGGATACTTTTACTTGTCGAACAGTTTGTTCGTTTGTTCCAGGCCTACAAATCACTATTAAAACACCAGGCAAAAAGAAGAGATACAGAAGCGTCAGTTGGAACTGACGAGCCGCAGCTGTGTCTCCTAGCAACGAGCTTATCAGCCTGCTCTGGTCTGAGACTGCTTATGAGGGCAGAGCCAAGATGGAGTAGCTTAGAAATCTAGACGCCCCTAACGACCGCAAATTGAATTTGCTCCCGGGCTAGTCTAGTCACTTGTGGTCGTTTTGCGAGGCTGCAAATCGAAACTTAATCGGGCCAATCAAATCGTGAGAAGCGGGGTCGGAGGCCGGGCTACCTAGTAACGACAGAGGTGCTACGTTTCAGTGTGTCGTTCCAGAGAGAGGTAAACAATGGCTGCGCCCAGCGAACAGTCTTGCGAGTTGGCTTTGGCAGCGACTCTAGAAAATTTAAATATACATTTTTCTTTGCGAGACGAACAGATAACTGCACTTAAGTTTTTCTTGAAAAAAAAGGACGTTTTCGGAGTTTTGCCCACCGGGTACAGTAAAAGTTTTAATTACCAGCTTGCGCCGTTGGTCTGTCGCGCTGACTACGTAATCCTTCTTCATCGCTCTGATTGGTTGTTGCGCCATCCTGTTGCGTGGCGTTGAGTGCAGAGGCAACTTGACAGACAACCCGCCCACACTGCTATCCAGCGTCACTAGACCCCTGTACAGCTTTTTGCTGTACGGGTCTGGCTTGCTAGGCTAAAGGTGGAGGCATTTTGAAAACACCCACAATACAATGGGAAAATGCATTGAAAAGCGCTTAACAAGGGCTATAGCTATAGATTCACTACTATACTATACTGTACTATAGACTGCAAGTATAGGCATCACAGCTTTGTCTAAATGTTGTGGGATTCTTATTGCAATGCGGCCATAATTTCCTGAATTCTTGATCATTTCTTCCAACATCTTTCCTTAACCTCATGACGTTTTCCAACAAGGTTAAGGAGAAGCCAATGAGATATTCTTTTTGATCGTAGCCAGTGTTTCAGTAAGTTCCTGAAATATCTTCTACCATTCTTCTTACATTTATTTTACTGGTTCACAGAGTACATACCTCCTGGCCTATGTGTTTAAAAATAAAATGCACTGATGCCAGCCTATAAAATAGTATGACAACTTTTCATGCTGTGTATCCACCCAACCAGTACTATAACATTAGCTGATTAAAAGTTCAAGTTTGTTGTCCAGTAAAGAACAATAAAAAACTATCCAGCTCATGTATATTTAAACTATTCACAAAGTATGATTAAATATAGGAGATGGGAAGATGGGACTTCGGCTTTCAATAACTTTGATTAACAGATTGACTCTATTGTTCTTTTACAGTTCTTTGAATGACAATTATCGGAGAAATGAACCTCCTCCATATCATGATACAAGAATAGGTAAGTTTTTATTATCATTGATTCTTAAAAATGCTGCAGACTTTGATAAACCTTTGATCTCATGTCACAACAACGTATCATAACAATGATGATGATGATAATCAGGGGGGAATCAAGGGGTCAAAGGGTCAAAAAGGTCGACAGTTTGTCACCCAATACTTCAGAAAGCAAGGTGGGTTTGTTAGTGGTTCATGTGGTGGAAAGTTATGGAATATTAACTTTGTCTTTGGTCTATAAGCTAGCTCACTTTTCTCCCCATGTTGGCTCATATTTCTGAAGAAAACTCTGGATTTTTACATTTCACTTTTGTTTTAGTTAAATAATTAATGCAATCAAACGTTTAGCAAGCAGTTCCTATTCAATCAGTTGACCTCCCCTCTGTCAAAATGATGCCTTGTTCCGAATAGATACGCCAGCAGCTGTCAGTCAGCCCCCAGCTCCACCTGCCCCTGAAACTGCCCCACTGCCCCCACATGAGGAAGGAGGTGAGCAGCTGTGTGTTGAATTAATAATAATGATAAACTTTATAATATTCTACTGAGCCAACTTAGCTAAACATCTGCTGTTGATGTTATTCTTTTGCTTGTTTTATCATTTTATAGATGATGATGTTGACATGATGAGAAATCATGATGGGTAATCGGCCATTTTGTTTTTTGGTTCTCCACAGATGATAATTGCTATTATTTCCATGGAAGAGTTTATTTTATATTTAAGTTTTGTATTTTTCAGGTAGCCTGATTTAGAGTTTACAATTAAAGTATCATTGTTGCAGCAAATGAATGAATCTAAATGAATTCCATTGTATTCAGAGTGCTCAGTGCTTACCGACCTGTCAACTGTCATGTTTTTCTTTTTTTTCACTAATATGGGAATGATAGTCAAAAATACCATCAAAATGCAGTTTTATGTAAAATAGCATCACAAATTTTCCGCTGATGATGATGATAATAATAATAATAATAATAATCATAATAATAATAATACCCAGAAACTGATGCACTTAATTAGTTGAATGAGTTGGGGGAAGATTTAATGATGAACACCTTTTCACAGATGCCAAGCATACCAGTCCAGCCTCTCCTCAACAAAGTGTTGCTGCACCTGCAAACACAGCGCCTGATAATCATATTGGTATGTTTCTGGAAATCAATAAAACAAGTCATATTTAAATAAAAGAATTGATTAGTGCCAATGCAATTTTCCACATTTGTATTTTATAACACTCTTTTATTAGAAATCAGAGGCAAAACATTGTTGCTAACATCAGCTTGCTAAAAACATTGAAATACTTTATTTGCCGTCTGTATCCTGCAGGGAACAGCGCCAGCGTAGCACCAGATAACATATTTAACATCATCCTGCTGGGACAAACTGGGACTGGAAAGAGTGCATCTGGAAACACCATCCTGGCTGCTGGAAACTCCAAGAGTTCAAAAAAGTCTTTTAAATCTGAAGCTAATTCTGTACCAGTGACCAAACAATGTGAGGTCATAAAAGCAAAGAAACTACATGGAGTACAGGTTATGGTGGTTGACACTCCAGACTTCTTTAATGAACTTACTGACAATCCCCAGAGACATATAGAGGAGTGTAAAAGCTATTTTGTGTCAGGTCGATATGCCGTTTTGCTCGTGATACAGGTGGGTCGGTTCACAGATGGTGAGCGAGGAATATTAGAAAAGTTGGAGAAAAAGCTAGACTGCAAGATCAGGGATCAAACAACTGTTCTGCTGACACATGCAGAAGACTTAGAAGGTTGTCCAAAGGCTTTTATCGACAGTGACGTTCACCTGAAGCGCACTGTTGACATGTGCGGCAATCGCTTCCATCTGTTCAAGAACAAATCCAAAGAGCCTCAACAAGTTAAAGAGCTCATTGAGAAAATTCCTTTCTTTGCACAGATTAACCGTGATGATCCCAAAGGTGAGTCCAAAAACAAAAGGGCTCCAGAATGCTGTTTGTGCTAACCTTCCTGCACTGGAACACAGTGCGAGTCAAAGGTTTGGGTATATCTGCTCATTCAAGGGGTCGTCCTCACTTTAGTTTTGATTAGTTTTGTTTGTTTTGGGGTTTTTGTACATTGTAGAAAAAATGTCTTAAAATTAAATATACAGTACAGAATAAGAATAAGAAAATTCATCAAATGAATATAGAAAAAAAATTTAAAAAGCAGATTTTAGTCATTTTTTGATCACCTGCTTTGATACTAGCATGCTATTAATTTTCTCAACCAGCTGGAGAGACTATTTTCATTCATTCTGCACTCAAACCCACCCAAAACTACCCAATTTATCAGGATGAGCAATTCACCTGGTACCACACTGCTGTGTTTTGTGTCCTGCTCAGCCCTAAAGCAGCTTTCTCTGAGCTCTCTCGAGCAGTAAAATCCAATCTGATGATTATTCTTGACTTGAGTCTCATCTTTATTTTTTCTTTTTACATTAATTTGTAATGACGATTGTTTTGGGTTGTTGTTTTTTTCAGTTTATTCATGATGGTGAAAGTTTGTTATCTTGTTGTTGGTCTGTGATGTCATACCATCACAGAAAAACCAAATGTTTGAACTGTGGTATCCCAGTCCCAGTGAATGTGTATAACAACAAGGGTTAGTGTGTTTCAAAAAGAGTAAGAACATAGTTTTAAGGGTCTCAGACTTTTGTCGTGTTGCTTTGAAGTGATGACTCAGCTGAGTATTTTATTACAGAAATAATTAGGGTTTCATAGGTTTGTACCATATTATCTATGCACAATGATGCTCTCAGTGGTGTAAAATGTGTTTTTCCTTTTCTTCACACATATTAGTTATTTTATAGTTTAAATCATTCAGTTTTGTTTGGTTAGAAAAAACAGATTAAGTTTACAAAAGAGTAGAAACATGAAATGATATTAAAGTGCTGTTTGTATTGTTATATCTTCCTGTTTAACTGTGGACTGTAAGATGTGATCTTACATTATTTGCTGATATAATTAATATGTATTGACTTGTTTTTTTAACTTTTTTCCTTATATATGAACATCGTTTACCAGAGAAAACCCAAAAATATAATGTATAATGTCATTTAGCTAAGTAAGAATGAGATTTTTATCTTTAATATTGTTACTTTTCTTTTATGTTTTAAGACATTAATTCATTCAAAATATTCATGTTGCTTAATTCAGTACAATAAATGATAAATTATACAAAATACTTCACTTTGTATTTTGTCATTCAACATTAATAAGCCAGAGAAACTCCCTGAGATGGCTGACTGGCAAACTAACACTGTATTTACACAGCAAGTGTCCAAAAGCATAAAATGAAGGAGGATCAAAGACATTAAAGCCTTTGAATCAGACAGTTTTTTACTTAAACATCCATGTTGCCCTGCATCACTGCAGCTGGTCCCTGACATTTCACCAGTCCATCGCAGCGCAACTGCATGGATGTTTCTGTAAAAGATATACTAACTTAGTTTAATTTGTTCTAAAACTCGAGGTTTCTTAAAACCCAGAGCAGCTAAGCTGAATGTTAAAAACTAACCCTGCAGGAGCAGCAGGATTATATCCACCTAAAGGAATAAACTCTCAAACCAGCTCTAACCCTGCAGCTCTCTCTCTCTGAATTTACTTTGGATCTATTGCAGCTTTATGCTCCAACTATCATGGTAAAAATAGAGTTGCACAGACTGTTCCAAATGTCTCATCTGTGATGTGAACACTGGGCCACCATCACAATCTGAGTAAGAATCTGTTTAATCTACCAGAAATGTAGAAATACGAATAATGTTTGCTTAAGCAATGTGGAAAAGAAAAGTCGTAGAAAATTATACCAGTTCAGAAACTAAGTTGCACAAAAAGCTAAATACCATCATGATAAATTTGTACAAATGGGCTTTATTTGGGCTGCAGTTATCTTTGTTAAACCTAAAGATAATAACTAAATAACTTTAGCTGAGAGAAAGGACCCGTTGAGGTTGACTGTTGGGGATTTTCTGGTGTGAATAAAAGCACAGCAGGCGCCCCATGTACAGAGGCTACAGTCCTCGCTGCAGCTGACCCCGGTTCGAGTCCCGCATTGGACGGCCCTTTGCTGCATGTTATTCCCCCTCTCTCTGCCCCCTGCTTCCTGTCTCTCTTCACAGTCCTATATAATAAAGGCATAAAAAGCCCCCAAAAATAACAAAAAAATAATTAAAAAAAATAAATGACCTAAGGTAAAGCTTTGTTTGTGGTCACACTGTTGTGTTTTTCTCTTTATGTTATATCGAGGAATTCAGTGCCAATAACTGTTTTGTTCTCATGTTTGTGTTCATGCATATTCTTATTTTTATTATTAATGTCTGTGTTATGGACATCGTATGATCTAATCAGTGAATGTGATGTTATTACATGCTTAAGAGAGAGAGTCCACCTTATTAGATATTGGTGAGACAAACATTCCAACGCCATGCAGGCCATGCAGCTCAAATATCACTAAGTATTGATTAGGCTAAACCCGGAACGCCCCCCCCCCCCCTCCCGGCTTCATGCTTAAAAGGAAGTCGTGACTCCCATTCACTCTCTTAACTTGACGTAACGCTTAACTCTTAGCTTACTTCTCAGCTTATCTCTTAACTTAACGTTTTTTTACTGACTCTGCACGGTTGTGACGGCTTCACAGCAAATTTCCTGTGGCTGGACAAGTGACACGCGCACGACGTGCTTATTGTGAATCCCCGAAGAGAAAGGGTGATTTTAAACTTTAAATAGTGTTCCTTTCAGAACTATAAAATGAAAGGTGGTGCCCCTTCTTTTTATTAATATTCTGCATATTAATTCATTTTCACGTGTAGAAACGCTAAAGAAAAATAAATCTGAGAATTCATTGGAGCTATATGGAGAAGCTAAACTTAAAGTAAGACTTCAAATGATGAGTTCAAACTAAGCGTAGGTCTTCGGGACTCTAAACTGTGGCCATTTAGTCAGATTTTGTGACCTTTTGTGGGGAAGCGTGATAGAATTTCACAAATAGATGCACAAGTGTGTCGTGAAAATATGCCCCACCCTTTTTAATTATCGTTATTATAAAAGATCATAAGGAAGTGTGTGTCTGAGTGTGAGTCAGTCATGTGATTGAGACAGGACACAATTGTACAGTCCTCATATGAATATGAGCTTAATTTTAATCTGTGTACTTTTCATAAAATCAAGAGGAAACCGATACCAAAACCAGTATCGGTACCGACACCAGTGTGACAGGAGCTTCATTTTCCTGCGATGTGTTTCAGAAAGTTAAAATGTTAAAACAATATGTTGCACTAAGAGTAGTTTTTTATTACTAAAATACTCAAACTGCAGTTGTATTTGGGTTGGATATAACTAAAGAAAATAAAATGTTAATTGTAAGAACTGTAAAGGCCTTGATTAGTACTCATATCGGCAAGTACTAAAAGGTAAGTACTTGTACTTGTACTCTGCTTAAAAAAATGTGGTATTGGTGCATTCCTACTGACCCAACATGGAGCAAGGTGTGTTCAAATGATTGAGTTTCATCGAGATGCCAAAGGTTTCCCGTAAGGTTACAATCATCAGGACAGACTGCATTCTGGTGCCGCTGACAGGTTTGGCTTAGCCTGGGCGAAAGCCGACTGTTGACTCTGTCAAACAGTCTGGGAAAACCCAAGAGGAATCCATTTCCATGGAGGGCGGGACCTTACCCAGCAACTTAAATTCATTGGAGTAATGGAGTTCCCTTAACCAATCATAATGTTTAGAAATGACGTTGGTTATGCGCCGAGGTTCATGCTTACTCTCGCGAGGCTCTAGCTCGCGAATCACGCTTCCCACATCCGCTTTCATTATACCGGTACCATTTGATAAATCAAACTTTTCCCAAAGCCAGTTGGAAGCAGAGCTAGACATCCTTGCCACTAACAAAATTGACAAGGCATTCCTCTTGCTCTCGTTTTAATTGTGTAATGATCTCCAGAGTTGAGACAACTTCATGGATAGCTTCTAGCGTTCTTCCGTCGCCATGTTTATTTCCGCTGCGGTTGAACTACAATTATATGGACTACAATGGACTCCGCGCGTGAGTTCTGCGTCACCACTCGCAACTGTTTGCTGATTGGCAAAACACTGAGCGAACCGAGGTAGGGGGATTTGGCCAGACTGTGTGCGGAGCCAAAATCTTTGGGCGGAAGTACGTAGGATGGCGTCGCCAGGCTAGGTTTGGCTGGGCCCGGGACAAAATTCTCTGAATCATGTTAAGGGTACTTTTATTTATCGCGTGTATGTCCGCTGAACTTTCTGAGAATGTTCGGGGAACAAGGCGGAGCCCATTCATCTGGCGGGTGTCAAGTTAAATCAGTCTAAAGGAAAGTTACAGGCTACCCCGAAACGTCACGTTTAACTTCACACGTTGCCATGTCTATACTGGCTTATTTTAAAGACCTCATGACACCTGGAGACGACTTTTTTTGTTTAGTCTGAAATAACTATTATTTTCGAGTTGAAATACATTATTGTGATAAATATGCCCGGTTCTCTGTTGTTTTCGAAATTTGAACGCGTGCCACTGAAATCCACAGGCCAGTGTCCCTGGAGCATACGTCATAAAAATGGCGTATGCTCCGGAACGCATTTCAGAGCCGCATTTTTTACTGTGTTACCACAAAGAGCCACATTATTTTGAAAAATGACCGAATTCTCTCCGTTCCATCCGTCTGTTCTTGACTCGCTCTCGTCTCGGTCACATCAGCGCTGATATTAAACCCACGAACCGAGCAAAAATGAGTCAAAAACAAACGTGTTTGGAAAGCTTCTTCCCAGTGAGGAGACAGAAGAAGAGGCTAAGAAAAAGAAAGCTGCATTTTGAAGACATGTTTCAGCGTTACCATAGCGACCAGAGAGCGTTAGGAGGCAGAGAGGATGTTACGTCAGGAGGATGCTGCTAATAAAGTTACATACAAGTACACAGTGGATTCAAGTTTATTATTATATTTACTAAATACCACAGAGTCTGTGTTGGTTGTAGTATTTATCCGCCACACCTGAAAGGCCGGTCCGTGAAAATATTATCTGACATTGACTGACAGCGCCCTTCCGCCTCACCATCCGAACTTTCCGTGGAACCGTGAGGCTCCAACTCATCCAGGTATGGCTAGTAAATTAGGGCATAACGCCCCTCACATTGTCCTCCAGCATTGATCGGACTCTGCCACTTCTAAAAATGTGTCAGGATCCGAGGGTGATTGGGAGGAGTTGTCAGAATCCCTGTTGTAGCTATGGCAGATGTCAGGATCGTTCCGGAGTGTACGTCATAGGTCACGTGACGGACTAATAGGAAGCTCGCCAGCAGATCGCAAAAATCGCACTTTTAAAAGGCCGTACAAACTCAATTTCTCTATCATAATGATTAAAACCAGCTTCAAGTGACTATTTTCTATGTGTACTTTCAATGTGTTTATGTATATTACAGTATTTTCCAGGTGTCATGAGGTCTTTAAACAAAATAAGATTAAACCAGAGCCGCGTTAGACTGGCTGCCATTCAGCTGACCGGGGATGATTCTCAAATCAATTCAGCCTGATTGGCGTGTGTGCCTGAAACATTTGGACATATTTGCGGACTAATGCACATATTCCTAGATTCAATTAGATATGAAACACAGTGTAATTAAGCCGTTGTGGTAATGACCGCTTATGGTCAAATGATGTCATTTTTTTTCTTCTCCGTAATCAAAGACTAAACCATTTTTGGAATAGGGGTGATAGGGGGTTATTGGCCCTTTTTTAAGGGCAATGAAGGCAAACGATCCAGAAGTCATTTATTAAATGCAAATAAAGCACTTTTCCTCCCCAAATCAACACATTTTGAAGGAAACATACAATAATTAATCGCAACTTCATGGGGGCCCAGTTATGGGCTCCCCCCCATTCCTGGGCCCGGGACAAAATACCCGTTTGCCCCCCCCCCCTTTCGGCAGGCCTGGCTGCCCGCATTAAATTCAAGTTCCTGATGCTAGCCTACAAAGTGCTTTATGGAACGGCTCCCATCCACTTTATGACTCAGTCACAAGACATTCCAGACTCTGTTCCTTCCTTCTATGTAGCTTATTGTTAGCTTTGATGTTAGCTGTAATGATATATCCTCATATGTAAGTCACTTTGGATAAAAGCATCTGCTACATGCAGAAACACAAACACATATATGTATATGTTTACATTTAGCTATTTTCTTACACATCCACTTGAATGTTAGAAATGTTTGTGAAGAGGTGGCACGTGGCTATAGACAGGTTTTCCAACCAGACCTCTAGCTAAATGTCTGAAGGGGTTTCAGTATTATTGGCCTTTTGTCCATATAATCCAAGGTTTTTCATTGTGGCATCATTGTAACTTTTTATACTTTCATTATCAAAACCATAATGTATCTTTCAGAAGTGTATATCCCTTATATGTTTAAGGTGCAGAGCTGTGTGTATAAATGTGGGGTCAAAGAGAAAGAAGCTAACAGCAATAGCATGTGGCAAACCAGTGCACATACTGTGCACTCGTGTGTGGAAGCAGTTTACTTTTGATTGAAAGGATCAGAAATTGTAAATAGGGCTACCCAATTACGACATGTCCCTTTATTCATCTGTTTAGCTGATTTTATTTTTCATCTGTTTACAAGTCAGAACATCAAGAGGGAAACATTTTGATCAGAAAGTGAAAAATTAACTGGATAACTTTTTCTTTTCAGGGCTTCTGGAAGAGAGAAAAAATCAAAACAATAAAATCTAAGAACATAAAAAGATTGCAAACTTTGATTCAAAGACAAAGCAACACGGATCTGTTTATGTTCCGTGTTGCTTTGGCACATGACTGAACTTCAAAAAGATGAGAAATGTTTGCCATCAGGACAAACAACATTTTTGTAGCAGCAGAGGTGCAGACAAACAGCAACTTTCTTAGATAAGTAGTTTCGGTAATTCATACCTTAAATCTTTCCACCGTGGGAGTAACTGTGCAAAGTCCAGCCTCTCTAATCATTTCCTCACACCTTGAAATGTTCTGTTGTTCCAGAAGCATGTGAGAATGTTACGGGAAGTAGGGCCTTCTGTTATAAGGCTCCTCTCTGGTGAAACTAGATGATTATACATTTTCTGTGAGATTAATCATTTACTAAGAGTAAGAAACCATGTGAAGCATCACGCTCTGAAACTACATGGCTTGACCCAATGTCCGAAACCCGAAGACGTTCAGTACCCTAATAAAAACTTAGTTTTTCTCATTAAATCATATTTTCAGTATAAGAAGAGCCAGTTTAGATCACATATCAGGTGTGATGTTGAAGGAGGAGTCAGGGTTTCCAGCACCGTCCTGTGAGGCCGCAGCCAGAATGGACTGAAACAGGATCACTCTCTGCAGCAGCTCAGCCATGAAGGAGTAGTTGTAAACCTGCCTCTCTGCAGTGTCTCTATCTGTTTCCTGCTGCTGCAGAACCGTCTCTGCCTCCTCAAACATTTCATCAGTGAAATATCTTCCCCCATTCGCTGCCACCATATCATCGATCATTTTGATCAGCTTAACCACCTGAGCTCTGTTCCTCCTTTTCTTGTTGTTGAAGACATGGTAGCGGTTTCCACATCTGTTAATCACCTCTCGAAGTTTGGGGTGGCCATTTTGTATGTACTGCTGTAGGGTTTTGTCCTTCAGCTCATCTCCTCTGGTGAACAGAACAATCATGAACTTAGATGACTCGGGTCCAAAAATCTTCTCCAGGGCTTCCACGCAGTTCTCTTCTTCATTGGTAAATCTTCCAATCTGAAGGACCAGGAGGAAGACGTGCGGCCCAGGGGTGGATACCTGGATGCATTTTGCGATCTCTCTCTTTATGCTCTCTGCACTTTTAGATGTGTCCAGAATGCCGGGAGTATCAACCACATGGATCTTTCTGTTACAGTTGACTCGCTCTGTCTGACAAGTCTGTGTCACAGACGCCGCACTTGTGGAAGACACAAAAAGCTTTTTACCCAGAATAGTGTTGGCAGCGGCACTCTTCCCAACTCCAGTTTTCCCAATCAGCACAATCCTCAGAGGACCACCTGCAAACAGAAAAGTATTTAAAGCCAATGAACTATCATTTTCTTTCATGAACAAACTGCAGAATTGATATTGAGAGTAAAATTCACCTCCAGCAACGGACAAGCGGTTTCCCATCTCGACTTGCTTTTTTAAAGAATGAAATAAATGAAGTGTTGCCTGTGTTTAGAGGTGAATGAATGTCTCCACCCAGAAGGTGGATCTAACGCCCTGTTTATATCATTGAGTTTCACTTTGACTCTCAGGGCAGATCCAAAGACTGATCAAACTCACCTGCTGTCTGTTCTTAAAGAAGCTTTACATGATGAGTCGTCTAACACGTAAGTCATTTGAACTCTTTTATTTTCAAATCCACCTCTGTAAAATGTTTTGATCTATTAGATTAAACCCTGAAATATCAGTTGGAATATGTTGGAAAATTTCCACACAAGTTTTAGTATTTTAGTATTGAGAGTTCATTCGGGTGTTCTTTACCTACCTTTTTTTTAACGTAACACATGATCAATTAGAAGCTAAACTCTGAATTCAAAGTTTTTCATGAAGCAAAATAGTTCTTTAAATGTTTGCTCAGTTTAGATTGTGAGACTGCAGGTTTTTAATCTTTTTAATAGCATAAGAGTCTTATGTAATATAACCGGTTGAGACAACATTCTTAAAGCATAAGCCGTGTTCGTTGTGCAGATACATAACAGTCGAGCCAGTCTGAACTTGCATTAAACTGAAGAATCAACGATTCCTAATATGCCTCTGATTTGGCATGCATGAATTTACGAGGAGAAGTCTTTATGTTTGAAAGAGGCTAAAGAATAACAGCAATCCATTTGGCTCCCTTCACCTTTTGGAAGTTTGTAAAAACAAAACTGGGACTTCTTGCACAATCTGTTGGTTCAGTCGATTGCAGAGCAGCCATTGATTTCTGTGTCCGCTGTCGTTAAACCTGCCGTCTTTTTGCAACACAGTGGGCATAAATCATGTCTCATTCCGTCTGTAAGTGGGACCATTGCACTGGCTGGCCTACATTTTGTTTAACGTCAAAGCAACAACCATATTATTTCTAAATTATTGCTATAAACTATGTAAAAAACGGTATGCTTCTGTTTTCTTTTTTTTTACAGAAACAATGAAAACCTGTGACAGTAAGTACATCATCACTCTGTTTGGAAAGAAAGCTGAGTTCAAGGACCTCGTCGGGAGAATGATCCTCAACGAGGATCCCCTTCACCACCCTGTGAACACCTTTGTCAAAGCAACACAGGACATTTCTCTGGGAGCCAATAAGACATTCAAAGTGGTCTGCACTGGTGATATCTTTGAGGAAGATTGTTTGAACCCGGACCAGCAGATCATTGACTGCATAGCTCTGTCTCAACCTGGCCCTCATCTGTTCATACTGGCAATAGATGCAGAGCACACTGAAGAGGGTACAGTTGTAGATCAAATATATAAACTTAGAGGTCACTTTGGAGAAAGATTCACATCAAACTTGGTTGTACTGTTACCCAGCATTGAGGTCTTGCAAGCTCTCAGTCATCTGGGAAAACAATCCAACATCCAGTTTGCTACTGCCAATGAATATCTGAGCTCTACATGTGAACAATGGTGTTCGGATCGTGAGCCGTTCCTCTACGAGTTTACCAATTACAGCAGAAATGTGGTCGAAAGGAGAATGAGAAGCTTGAACAAGCAAAGGTAAACATGTTTATTTCCAAAAAAGCTTTTATTACACACATACATACAGCAGAAGTCCCACCTTATTTGAGTTCTGTCATCATGCTCTAATTGTGTGACATCAGCATGTTATTTGCTTGAAGTAGAATATGACCCAAGGAGCCTGGATGCTAGATTAGCAGAGATGGTAGGTTGCAGTAACTCCTGATGAGATGTAGATGAGGAGGCGGGTTGTCTGCCGCGATTCTCTGGTGTTGGGGCTTCTTTTCCTTCTATATTTCTCTTCTGTTTTATCATCCTCCTACCAGACTGAGCACGATTGCTAAATTATTGCTATTGCAAAATATTCCCTGAAAAGTTTACCTCCTTGTAATGAAGCCTGCGTGTAAGTTCAATAAGAGAGATCTATTCATTCATGTTCTGCAACAGGACAGTGACAGCAATATATTTCACTGTTGTGGCTTTTTCTATTCTGTTTTTGGAATTATGAACTTTTATTATGAAGTAATATTTTACATAAACTCATATGATATGATAAGTGGCAGATATATATATATATATCCATCCATTTTCTATACCTGCTTAATCTGTTGGTCGGGTAACGGCTGGAGCCGAAGGCATTAGACACACATATTACTTTTGTGTATACTTAATTGTGAGAATGCTTGTTTTTCTGTTTCTCTTTATTATTATCCTATTTTCCGTACATTATTTGCCGTTTAACTACTTCCGCATACTTTAAGCAAATTACACCATTTTTACACAAAACGTTCAGCTCTTTCTGGAGATGGGGGGCTATTATTTTAGGTGTTTCTGACTTTTATAATTTTGAAAATATTAAGGTTTTTGTGCAACTTTTCCTCCCTTTAAAAGTAATGGTAAATCCTTTCAAATCATTATAAAAGCTTCCTCTTTCAAAGTGAACTACTTTCAGCATACTTTCATCTGGAACATTTTTTTACAT